>NC_080381.1:96734065-96837260 GCF_014773155.1 Arachis stenosperma
CTTGTTTAAAGCCTTGGATGGCCAGCCTTAGCTGTGTCATCCTCTTGGGAGAGAAATATTGATTCAGAAATTTTTCTGACAGCCGTTTCCATGTTCTTATGCTGGCCTTAGGTTGGTTATTTAACCAGCTCTTAGCCTGGTCTTTTACAGCAAATGGAAACAGTAATAATCTATAGACATCCTGGTCTACTTCCTTATCATGTACTGTGTCAGCAATTTGTAAGAATTGCGCCAGAAACTCAGTAGGTTCTTCTTGTGGAAGACCGGAATACTGACAATTTTGCTGCACAATGATAATGAGATGAGGATTCAACTCAAAACTGCTGACTCCGATGGAGGGTATACAGATACTACTCCCATGTGAAGTAGTAGCGGGGTTAGCATATGACCCCAGAGTCCTTCTGGACTGTTCATTTCCACTTAGTTCCATGACGGAGAAAGGGAGATGATGTCGATTTATTTTATTTATTTTATTATATTTATAAATATATATATATTGAAATAATAATAATAATAAAAAAATTGGAAACTAAAAAAAATAAAGTAAAAAATATATGATTGAAAATATATGATTGAAAAACAATTTAAAAAGATTTGATTTTTTTTTTTAAATTGATGACTAATTTAATGCAAAATTTTCGAAAATCTGAGGAGAACACCAAGGAACACCAAACTTAAAAGTTTTAAGATCAAAACACAAGAATGACTCAAGAACATAAAAAGAACACCAAACTTAAAATTTTTAGAAAACCAAAAATAAATTTTCAGAATTTAAATAAAAACTAACTATAAAACACCAAACTTAAAACATGCAACTAGACTCAAACAAAAAAATCTAAAAGAAAAGTAATAATTAAAATTTTTGAGAAATTTTTTTGAAAAGAAAATAAAAGACTCTGAACCAAAAGATACAATTTTCCTAATCTAAGCAACAAAATGGACCATCAATAGTCCAAACTCGAACAATCCCCGGTAACGGCGCCAAAAACTTGGTGCACGAAATTGCAATCACACTTGCAATTCCGCACAACTAACCAGCAAGTGCACTGAGTCGTCCAAGTAATACCTTACGTGAGTAAGGGTCGATCCCACGGAGATTGTCAGCCTGAAGCAAGCTTTGGCTACCTTGTAACTACTAGTCAGGAGATTATCAAAGAAAGGGGTTTTGTTTGCAATAAAATAAAAGAGCATGAAATAAAAGGTACTTGTGATTCAATAATGGAGAACAGGTTGGAGTTTTGGAGATGCTCTGCCATCTGAATCTCTGCTTTCCTACAGTCTTCTTCTTCACACACGCAAGGCTCCTTCCATGGCAAGCTATGTGTAGGGTGTCACCATTGTTAATGGCTACTTCCCATCCTCTCAGTGAAAATGGTCCATGTGCGCTGTCACCACACGGCTAATCATCTGTCGGTTCTCGATCATGTTGGAATAGAATCCAGTGATCCTTTTGCGTCTGTCACTATGCCCAACACTCGCGAGTTTGAAGCTCATCACAGTTATCCTTTCTCGGATCCTACTCGGAATACCACAGACGAGGTTTAGACTTTCCAAATCCCAGGAATGGCCGCCAATAATCCTAGCTTATACCACGAAGCCTCCGATCTTTCGGAATGAAGGCTAAGAGATACACATTCAATCTAAGATAGAATGGAGATAGTTGTCAGGCATGCATTCATAAGTTGAGAATGGTGATGAGTGTCATGGATCATCACATTCATCATGTTTAAGTGCGAATGAATATCTTAGAACGGAAGCAAGCGTGATTGAATAGAAAACAGTGGTAATTGCATTAATCCATCGAGACACAGCAGAGCTCCTCACCCCCAACAATGAGGTTTGGAGACTCATGCCGTAGAGATACAATGTGAAACATGAAAATGTCATGAGATACAAAATAAGTCTCTAAAGGTAGTTTTTATACTCAACTAGTAACCTAGGTTTTCAGAAAATGAGTAAACTAAGAGAGGTAGTGTAGAAATCCACTTCTGGGGCCCACTTGGTGTGTGCTTGGGCTGAGCATTGTAGTTTTCACGTGCATAGACCTTTCCTGGAGTTAAACGCCAGCTTTGGTGCCAGTTTGGGCGTTTAACTCCAACTTTTATGCCAGTTCTGGCGTTTTGACGCCAAAAAAGGGCAGAGAGCTGGCGTTTTGACACCATTTTACGTCGTTAAAACTCGCTCAAAGTATGGACTATCATATATTGCGGGAAAGACCTGGATGTCTACTTTCCAACGCAATTAGAAGCGCGCCATTTGGAGCTCTGTAGCTCCAAAAAATCCACTTCGAGTGCAGGGAGGTCAGAATCCAACAACATCTGCAGTCCTTTTTTAGCCTCTGAATCAGATTTTTGCTCAAGTCCCTCAATTTCAGCCAGAAAATTCCTGAAATCACAGAAAAATACACAAACTCATAGTAAAGTCCAGAAATGTGAATTTTGCTTAAAAACTAATAAAAATATACTAAAAACTAACTAAATCATACTAAAAACTATATAAAAACAATGCCAAAAAGTGTATAAATTATACGCTCATCAACCCTCATGGTGTCTGGACATGTCAACAAGAATGTGAATAATCAGTTGAAATGGGACTCCTCCCAAAGACACAATATTATCCAGATTTTGATGAGTCTAACAACTACTCATATTGTGGTTGAAAAAATCAAAATCAAAGAAATCTTAGTGATCCATATTGGGTTCATCAAAAGACATCTTCACTAGAGTGTTTTTTCAATAAATTCATACAAGATTGTCCCTCAAGGCAACAAGATGGTCCATACTGAGACGAATTCATACTCCACATATCAAAAGCCCTCATCACTTGAGCAAACCTTCAATTCATTCATGCAAAATTGTCCAACCTCACCTCCCAATTTTCCAATTGAAAATTTGTCATCACTTGATTTTACCTCAACACAAAACCTCCCTCAAGATCCATACGATTCATTTCACCAACCACAAAATTCATTATACTACACAGAAGACTCATTTCAACATTCACAAAATCCATCCACAACTCACAAGATTCATTCCATACCATTCAAAACAATCTCACCACAATACATCCATATCCACAAAATTTCCCTCAACCTTCGTCTTTTGAGCTAGTAGCTGAGGATCCCCTTCAAAAGTCCAGAGAATTATTGAAAAGGTAAGAACAATCCTGGAAAGAGCAAGAAATTCTTCTTCAAAGGATGGATGGGAACTTAGAGTAAATGAGGATAAACTTAGACTTGCTGAGCAAGGAAAATGAAGACCAATTGGTGGATGTGGGGAAGGAAGTGGAAGAAGAGGCAACTGCATCAAGTGAAATTTCAATGGAGGAGGAGGTGGTGGAGGTATTTGAACCTGAAACTACACTTTAGATGACAAAGAAACAGGAAAACTCACAACCCTCACAAACTTCCCTGAACTAAAGATGCTCAACACTTGAATCTGTGATTGAATGATATGAATAGGAGATGAAGAAATTTTGGGAAGAACAACAAACCTCCTCCATGGAAGTACTATTAAATCAAGTATTGAGTGCTGACGAATGGATTTCCTATTGGTAAAGAAATATAAAAATATAATCGCGTTGTGAGTATAGCTTCTAAACCAACAGAAAATCCTTTCGTACAAACGTTTGGTTGTCACAAGCAACAAACCCAATAAAATTTATAAACCGAAGTATTCAAACCTCGGGTCGTCTTCTCAAGGAATTGCAGGGAAGTGTATTTTATTATTGGTTATAGAAAATAGTATTTTTGGGTTTTGAAAAGGTTTTAAATAAGAGAAATAAATTGTAGGAATTAATAAATTAATAACTAAGAAAAACTCTTGGCAAGGTATGAAAACTGGAAGTCCTATCCTAGTTATCCACATCAATAGTGATGAGAATTATACTTTTGCTTCCACTTAGTTAACCTCTAACTATGAAGGTAAGTCAAGTGGACTAATCAATCTAACACCTAAAGTCCTAGTCAACTCCTGAGGAAAGACTAGAGTTATAGGAATCTAAATCAATCAGCAAAGATACAATTATCAATCACGATGAGTTTGATAACTCAAGAGTCACCAATTAATCAATTAAAGCCAATAGTAAAAAATCTAAATTATAAATAGGAAAAATCAATCAAGAGTCTGAAATACCTCAAATTATATTAATTAAAAAAATCATAACATGAATGGTCCATAAGAAAATAAAAGAGAAAATAAATAAAAAGAACATTGTACCCTTGATGAAGAGAAGTAGTCTAAACATGATAAAAATTCTAAATCCTAATCATAATTCCTAAGAGAGAGGAGAGAACCTCTCTCTCTAAAAACTACATCTAAATCCTAAAACTATGTATGAATGTATGTTGTATGATGTATCCCCCTCATGAATGGATGGATTCCTCCATTTATAACCCTTTAATCTGTGTTTTTTGGGCATGGATATGGGCCAAAAAGGGCCCAGAAGTCGCTGGGGCCGACTTCTGCAAATTCTGCAGATCGCGTACGTCACGCGTTTGCGTGGGTCACGTAGTCGCGTCATCTGGAGTGTTGCTCTTCCACACAGTTGCGTCAGTCATGCGTCTGCGTCAGTTGTGTTTCGCAAGTCACGCGTTCGCGTCATCCATGCGCTCGCGTCAATTTTCTTTTGCGCTAAGCACGTGTTCGCGTCGTCTATGCAGAAGCGTCGTAGCCAGTTTCTCTGAAACTCCAATTTGTGCTTTCCTTCCATTTTTGTATGTTTCCTTTCCATCCTTTATGTCATTCCTTCCCTATAAATCCTAAAAGTACTCAACACACAAATCACGGCATCGAATGGTAATAAAAGATAATTAAATTTGATTATTTTAAAGAATAAGAAACATGTTTTCTCATATGTCATATCATAATTAAGGAATTGCAAAACCATGCAAATTCATATGAATAAGTAGGTGAAGAGTTGATAAAATCATTCAATTTAAGCACAAGATTTATCATAAAATAGTGGTTTATCAACCTCCCCACACTTAAACAATAGCATGTCCTCATGCTAAATCCAAGAGAAAAGAGTAAAGGTATAATGGTGGAATCATGTGCAATGCAATCTATTCTAAATGCAACTACCTAAATGAGTCATGCAATTCTAATTATTATTCACTTGTTTATATATAGCTTACATGTAGTTAAATTAATTCATATCCTTAAGGAATCATATATGCATAGCCAAATCCCAGATAACATTAAAGCACTTGTATAATTGAGATGGGAAAAAAGTATTTCACAAACTTGCAAGACAATTGACAATTAAGCAAAGATATATGGTGATGAGCCATTGAACCCTCACTGGATTTTGTGTTTACTCTCTAGTCACTCAGTGTTTATTTGGGTTAATCGCTCTATTCTTCTTTCTATCTTTACTTTCTATAACTTTGTTCTTCATCTAACCAATCAACAAATATGAAATATAGAAATACAAAAATCATGAGGTCTTTTTCAAGGTTGTAATGGGGCCAGGGTAAAGGTAAGGGTATATGTATAAGGCTAAGTGAGCTAATAAGTGAATCCTTGATTAGTTTAAGATCTTACCTAATATACATACTTTATATAAATCATAGTTTCTTAACCTATTTGCCCAAATTTTCCCACTTTGTATTGCAAACTCATGCATTAAATTTAACTTTGTCCCATGTGCATTGATTTTTCTTATTTTGCGTTTGGGAAATTTTTGTATCCCCTTATTGAAAATAAATTTTTTTTATCTGCACATGGTAATTCAATTGTTTTAATTTCACATGAGCATGCTTCTCGAATTTTTATTTATTTATTTATTTATATTTTTGAAACAACTTATTCTTTTTTAAAAATCCTACTTTGTTTCTATCATCCCATGTTCCCATAAAAACACTTAAATAATATACAATTTCTATCTTAAGCTAACCAAGGATTCAACTTGGGATTTTTATTTTGTTTTTCTGCTTAAGGATAGTAATGTGGTTTATAGAACAAGAGGGGATTAAAAAGGGTCAATGGGGATAACAAGGGTGATGTAAAGGTAGGCTAATCTGGGATAAGTGAGGAAAATTTCAAATGATGGCCTCAATCATCTTTTGGTATGTATCTATATTCTATATTGGACATATAGATTAAAGAAAAGTAAAGAACACCAGAATGAAAAAGAAGGGCAAAACACACAGGAATGAAATTTATGGTTTGAATGCAACCATACAATTAAGCTCAAAACTCACAGGCTGTTTGTTCTCTAGCTCGAAAATCATATATCAGTTATTTATGTCATGCAAGTTAGTAATCAAGAGTTCCCATTATTCTCAATGTACATATTAGGGTGGCTTTAAAGTTTTAGTGCTCCTCCTTAAAGAAATGTTGTTAACTAACTAACATGTAATGCTATATATACAAAGTGTGTGGATTGTTTCGATTCTGTTTAAAATTTCTAGTCTATCCCTTTTGTTTTCAATTGAATCAAACTATTATATGCTAAAAGCGTAAATTATACTAATTAATCCACATATTCTATAACTAATAAGTTAAAATTGCATACTAAACTAAATATCTAAGATATGAACTAAAGTGCAAAATGCTAAAATAAAGTAGAAATAAAAATACAGCAAAAGAATAATGTGCAAGTACTGAAAAATAAAAATAATGGAAAATAAAATACAAAAGAGGAAATAAAAATAGGATAAAAAGAGTCTGAAGAGTAGTTCACCAAAAAGATATGCCAGAGATGGCGACCTCCACACATAAATAATAGCATCGTCCTCGATGCTCACTCAAGCTCGGTGTGAAGAAGTGTCGTCTCTGGAAGGATGGGCTGCCAGTGTCTCGGTGGTAGGCTGAGGGTCTGCAGTCTCTTTGAGTGTAGGAGAAGCGGTCTGCTGAAGCGGGGGTTCTGTCTGTAGAGGAATGTCCGGATCAGCGGCCTGTAGCTGGTGATGCTCCTCATGATGTGGTGCAGTGTGCTCGGGTCCTCCCTACTCATCCTTGGTAGGTGCCTCCTCCTCATGATCGCTCACCTCCTCCTCAGATGTGTTGGAGGGCGTGTCGGGCTCGGAGGGGATGTCGCCACCAGATCGGATCATCAGCTTGAGGTGCTCATAGCGCCACTTGTGGCGACGCTCAGATCTCTCATAACGTCGCCTGTTACGACGTTCAGACCTCTCAAAGTGCAGTTGGTGATGGTGCTTTATCTGGTCTATGCAGTCAAAGAGTCGGTGCACCAGAAGATAGACGGGCTCAGGAGCAGGTGGGGGTGCAGTGGGTGGTGCTGGAGCAGTGGAAGCAGAAGGAGCAGCTAAAGAATTAGGGATGATCTTTTGGCTGAAACTTTCGATTGTGAGGGATGATCTTTTGGCAGTTTGCAGCGGATGGCTTTTCATCAGCAACCTCCCAAGGTACCTCAGCTCGGCGACCCAACTGAGTAATCAGGAATGGAAAGGGGAGGGTGCCTCTAACATGGACCCTGGCCATGTATTGCCGGATGAAGCGGGGTAGATATAGGTCCTTACCCGTTATCACACACCAGATGAAGGTAATCATTGGAGCTGGCACCTCCGTCTCATGAGTGCTCGGCATCACATAGTTACTCAGAATCTGTTGCCATAGCCGAGCCTCATCATTCAGATATATTAGCCTGATTCCCTTGGGTACCACTATGCTCTTTGCCATGACCCATGGAATAGTAGGATCAAGAGTGATATCTCTTTTCACTGCATCCCAATCAGACCTCATGAATCTCATATCCTCCTCAGCTTTTTGGTAACCGTCTGGCTGATCTGATTTAGGTAGGAGCTAGAGGATGTCTTCAATTGCTTCCTCAGTAACTAGAACTTGCTTGCCCGTGAGCTGTAATGCATCCAGGGATGATAGGAAATAGTTACAGTAGAATTCCCTGACCCAGGATCAGTTGATCTCAGTCAGGTTTCTCTCCAGGAAGAACCAGCCTCTCTGTTTGATCTAATCTGAAGTGTACTGCCTGAGTTCCTCTGGAATTTTGAGTGTCCTTTCCAGGTACAGGTTCCTGGATGTGGCAAAAACTATTTACTTCAGCTCACAATATTTGTTTGCAAATTTAACCGGGTCAACCGCAGGTGCCAACTGATCAGCTTTTTCCTGCGGGGTAAAGTTCTTCTCCCGCCAGGAATCATCATGTAAGATGCCAAGGATGGATACAGAGGATTCGCCTCTTTTCCTTTTTCCAGTGGTTACTTTGCCCTTTCCTGTGCTTTGAGAGTCAGACATTCTGAAAGGCAGGAGTAGCAGGATATAGTTTAAGAACTAAAGTGGGAAGGCAGGTAAGCAAATAGGAATATAAAAATATAAGCTTAAAGGCAAAAGATGAACGAAAGAGGGGTAAAAGCATAAAGAGAGTTGAATATATCATATGTAGAATTCTTGTTAATTAGGAAAAAAAGTAAACATGACATTAGTTAGAAAGTTAAAATGGTTAATAAGTTAAAAGGAGGTTAAAGCAGTGAGTTAGTAAAAAGAAAGTCAAAGTAAGTGGCATGATAATCGATTCCCTAGTTAACAATATTCACAAATTTAAAGAAAAAGCAACTCATATGCAAGCAAGATTGATGAGAATTCAGATGGATAGAAAAGGTGCAAAACTAACATGAAATCATCAATAATGGAATTTATTGACCAGGGAATCAAAAGAAGTAAGAGTGCTTGCCCGTGCATTCATGAATTGGTTTGGATGTAACCAAATATTGGGAAATTTAAAATTGCCAAAACCAATATATGAATGGGAAGAAATGAAATAATTTTGCAGAAAATTGGGCAGCATTCCGGCTAAAACAGGGGGTTCCCGAAAAATAAACAGCTAGAAAAAGATAGTTCATATGAGAATAAAAAGTGCTTCAAAGAGTTACAAATAGCATGAACAGTAATAAATAGTGTAACAATAACAACAAACATGAAAGAACAGCATATGAATAGCATGAGCATTACAGCCAGATTAAAATTTCAGAACAGATAAACAGATAATAAGAACGGCGTAATTATCAGGCCTAAATCCACTAACCACATCCTAGCTATCTAACCACCTAAAATCCACTACAAACATGCATCTCTATCTAGCCTATTCGGAACAAAAATTGGAAAACGAACTAAAGAATCGGAAGGAAGAATCGCAGTATGGCCGAACCTAGTGCGTAAAGTACAATGATATGGAACAGAGATGAGGGCAGAGAGGTGGTGGTGGTGATACGGCAGCGTGATAAACCCCATTTGTAGGGTTTATCTTGTATTGATTTTAGGGGATTTTATAACCTTTTACCCACATTTATTCAATAAAATAGCATGGTTTTATAACTTCTCCCATAATTGTGCTTAAGAGTGAAAACATGCTTTTTAGGTCTTAAAATAGCTAAATGTAATTTACCTTGATTCCATTAGATGCCTTGATATGTTTGTTAAGTGATTTAAGGTTTAGGAGGCAAAGATTGGATCAAGGGAATGAAGAAAGAAAGCATGAAAAGTTGGAGAACTCATGAAGAAATGAAAGAACCGGAAAGCTGTCAAGCCGACCTCTTCGCACTTAAACGACCATAACTTGAGCTACAGAGGTTCAAATGATGCGATTCTAGTTGGGTTAGAAAGCTAACATCCGGGGCTTCGAAACGATATAAGATTTGCCATAGTCGCCACACGTATGGTGGCGCGCACGCGCATAGTACGCGCACGCACCGTTGCTGCCACCTGGTCCACTTAAAGCAAAACGTGGCCAGCGATTTTAGAAGCCTTGTGGGCCCAATCCAACTCATTTCTGATGCTATTTAAGCCAAGGATTGAAGAGGAATCAACTAACTTTTAATCATTAGCTTAGTTTAGTAGTTAGAGTTAGTTTCTAGAGAGAGAAGCTCTCACTTCTCTCTAGGATTCGGATTAGGATTAGGTTTAGCTCTTAGATCTAGGTTTTAATCTTTGCTTTCTTCTACTTCTATTTCTCAATTCCTTGTAGTTACATTCATTCTTCTCCTATTCTTTTGGTGTAATCTCTTTTATGTTGTTCTTATATCTTGTTGTAGATCTAGTATTGTTCCTTCTACTTTCTTTCAATTCAATTGAAGGTAATTCATAATAATTGTGTTTCTTTTGATTGTTGTTGTTAATTTCTTTCAATAATTGTTGTTAGATTCCCTTCTTGTTGTCAATTTGCTTTGCTTTTCTTTTGTGCCTTCCAAGTGTTTGATGAAATGCTTGGTTGGATTTTAGTGTAGGTTTTGTTCCTCTTGGCCTAGGTAGAGTAATTAGTGACTCATGAGTTATCTAATTCTTTTGTTGGTTGATAATTAGAAGTTGCTAATTGATTTGAATGCCTTTAAAGCTAGTCTTTCCTTTAGGAGTTGATTAGGACTTGAGGAATCAAATTGATTCATTCACTTGACTTTCCTCCATGGTTAGAGGTTAACTAAGTGGGAGCAATACACAATTCTCATCACAATTGAGAAGGATAACTAGGATAGGACTTCTAGTTCACATATCTTGCCAAGAGCTTTGTTAGTTGTTAGTTTATTTTCTTTGCCATTTATAATTCTTGTCTATAATCTCAAAAACCCCAAAATAACTCACAACCAATAACAAGACACTTTATTGTAAATCCTAGGGAGAACGACCTGAGGTTTAAATACTTCGGTTTATAAATTTTAGGGGTTTGTACTAGTGACAAACAATTTTTTGTATGAAAGGATTATTGATTGGTTTAGAAACTATACTTGCAACGAGAATTCATTTGTGAAATTCTATACCATCAAAAATCTAATCATCACAGCGCTGGGGTGGAGCAGGGGCGGTGGCAGGGGTATAGGAAGGGGTTGAATGGTGGAGGGTTAGGTGAGTAAGGTTGAGAAGAGGGGTTGAGGGTTGGGGTAGTGGCCGGCGGAGGTGGGCTGCGGCGGTCTGAGGCTGGCCGCAGTGGGGGCAGTGGCGGAGGGGAGAGAAAAGAAGAAGGGAAGAAAGAAGCGAGGGGGTGGGCATCGCGGCGGGTCTGGGTGGTCGAGGGTGGTGTGGCGGCGGTTGCGGTGGTCGGAGCTAGGTGGTTGGGTGCATTGGTGTAGGAGGTGTGGAGTTGCAGAGAAGAGAGGAAGAGGAAAAGGGAGGTATGGGGGCGCGATGGGTAAGGTTTCACTTGACTTGGGGTTAGTGATGACAAGTCATCATATACCCATTTTTCAAGCTAATTTCACTTGTTTTGTTAGCATTTATGCACTTTCTTGCATCCTAAGTAAGTGATTTGGAGTGGAAATGCATAACTTCTTTAAATCAAGCAACCACCATGAAATTAATGTTAAATCATGAGGTTTAAGGTAATTTTAATTGAATTTTAATTGATTTATAAGCCTCTTGAATTTGGTGATACTTTGAGTGATTGTTTGGTTTATTATAGGTGAAGAAAAGAAAAGAAAAGGAAAAGCGTGGCCTAAGAAGCGTAGCCCAAGGAAAGGAAAGTGTGGCAAAAGAGGGGAGAAGCGTGTCGCATTGCAAGGAGGAGGCAACATTGCCCTCCACAAGAGCACACTGCCCTCTAGGAGAGCAACATAAGGTGACCAAGCAAGATGAGGCAACTCTGCCCTGCCCACTCCAAGGGCAGAGCACAAAATGTGCCTTGAAACCAAGAGAAAAAGAACCTTGCCCTGCCCTTGTGGAGGGCAGAATCGGGCTCTCCAAGGAAGAAATTCAAGAAAAAATTGTCACCCATGCATGCTATAAGGATCGAACAAGGAACCATGAGGAAGTTAGGCACTAAGGCCCACTACCGTGCCAAGAAATCAAGAAAATTAATGAAGCGTGAGCGTCCTCCGTGGTTCGAACACGGGCCGTGAAGGAAGGGACATTACCCTGCCCTTGGCGCGGGCAGGGCAGCATTGTGTGTGTGGCAGCACCATGCACGCACCAATTTCGATCCTGGCGCACCAATTTCCTCCCCTGGCAGCACCAACGCACGCACTCCACGAATCTGGCGCATCATACTTTTCTGCCCTACCCTTGGCGCGGGCAGGGCAGCGTTTCACGCATCAGGCTGCGCCAAGCACACACCAGACGCACCAATCCTCCGCGCCAACAACGCACCATGCATCAATTTTCTGCCCTGCCCTCCACAAGGGCAGGGCAGCCTCCTGGGAGTGACTTTTAATGGGCCGAAAAATTCAATTAAATTTCCAATTGAATTCATTTCTTCACCAAATCAAAAGCCCATCCAAATCCCAATATCCAAGAATAGAAAGTGTATAAATAGAAGCTAGTTTGATGTAATTAGGACCTTTAACAACTTTTGAACCTTTGAACTTTTACTTTGGCATTTTTACCTTCACTTTTGAATTTTACCTTTCTTTGGAGCTTTGGCACTTGTTCTTGGTGACTTGACTGAGAATTCTGAGAATTGGGGAGGAGAATTGATCTCTCTTCTTCCTCATTCTTGCCTAAGCATTTCTAATCTTCTGTTTTTGAGTTTTGGGTGTGTGAAATTGAGGAAATTCTGTCTCAATTCCCATTCAAACTCTTTTCAATTTGTTTTCTGCATAATTCAATTTAAATTCTGTTCTTCCATTGCTTCTTCTTTAATTTTCTGTCAATTGCTTAGATAACTCGGATCTGGGAAGGAAATTGGGTTTTAGGCTCTGCTACCTAAGCCCTTGAATCCTGAGATCACAATTCACTTTGGGTTCTTCTGTGAACCTTGCTGCATTTTATTTCCTTTCTGTTTGAATGCTTATTGCTTCTAATTCAATTTCTGCTCAATCAATTGTTGCAATTTACTTTCTCTTTGTTTAGATTCTGCAATCCCATTCCTCAACCCCTTTTACATTCAAGCAATTTATCTTTCTTGCCATTTAAGTTACTGCAATTTAAGTTTCTTGCACTTTAAGTTTCAGTCATTTATTTTCTTGTTCTTTAAGTTTCTGCAAATTTACTTTCCTGTTCTTTAATTTACTGCATTTTTCCCTTCTCCCTTTACATTTACTGTCATTTACTTTTTGTTAAACACAAATCACTCAACCAAAACTTGATTCGCTTGACTAAATCACCCACTAAACTAAAATTGCTCAATCCTTCAATCCCTGTGGGATCGACCTCACTCATGTGAGTTATTATTACTTGATGCGACCCGGTACACTTGCCGGTGAGTTTTGTGTTGGATCGTTTTCCACACATCAGTTAGTGAATTTAGATCCACGCGAATGCGTGGGGTGCGCGATCGCGTGACTAGGGTGAAATAGGTTTGACGCGGACGCGTGAAGCATGCGAACGCGTCGCTGGAATTTATGCTAGAGGCACAGTTCCAGCGTCGTTCTCGCACAACTCTCTGTTTAATTTAGGGGGCCATAATATCCATGCGACGCGATCGCGTCGCTCACGCTTTCGCATGGGATGGGTGTTGTGCAAGTGACGCGTTTGCGTCAGAGACGCGGACGCGTGGGTAGTTTTGTGCTAAACGCACACCAGCCGCACGATTCCAGCCCAAATTTCTGGGCGTTGGATCTTTACGCCGATATCCAGATCACGCGATTGCATGAGTGATACAGACGTGTGGGAGGTATTTTTGCAACTGACGCGAGCGCGTGGGGCACGCGGTCGCGTGGAACAATTTGTGCCAAAGGCACACCTCCAGCCATGCTTTTGCGTGACTTTCTGTTCACTTTCCTTTTCTTCCTAATGCACTTGTGACGCGGACGCGTCAACGACGCTGTCGCGTCGCGTGCTCTCTCTCCTCCTTCTTTTTTTTATATGCCGAATGAAAAATGCAATGAATGTCATGCAAAAATTCTAGGTTCAACAAAATTCAAAAATAGAGTAATATGGAGAAGGAACGATCATACCATGGTGGGTTGTCTCCCACCTAGCACTTTTAGTTAAAGTCCTTAAGTTGGACATTTGATGAGCTTCCTGCTATGGTGGCTTGTGCTTGAATTCGTCTAGAAATCTCCACCAGTGTTTGGAATACCAGCTGATACGTAAAAATTTAGATTTCACGTATAACCGGCAAGTATACCGGGTCGCATCAAGTAATAAGACTCACTAGGAGTGAGGTCGATCCCACGAGGATTGGTAGATTAAGCAACTTTAGTTAAATGGTAGATTTAGTCAAGCGAACATAGTTTTGATTTCATGAGCATTTTGATTTTTGAACATAATTGCAAGAATTTAAATGGCAAAGAATGTAAAAAACTAGAAGAGAGAAATAAAGTGAAAGTAAATAACGGGAAACTTAAATTGCAAGAAACTTAAATGACATCAAAAGTAATTTGCAAGAAAATAAAGTGCTGAATTCTAAAGAGCAAAAGAGTAAATAGCAAGAAATAACGAAACAGAATGTAAATGACAAGAAAAATAAATTGCAAGAGTGTAGAAGGGAATTGGGTTATGGGTAATCAAATAACTATAAGCAAAAGAAATAAGAATTAATGGTAGAGAGGATCATTAGGGATCCGAGATGCAAGTTTTCATGAATTGATGTTAGTCAAATCCTTCTCAATCATGGGTGTAGATCCATGGCAAGTGGGTAATTGAATCCCAATCTCTTGGTGATTCAATTTCTCTCAACATGACCAATTGCCACTCTCGTGATCTAAGTGTTCATGAGAAGAGATGAAGCTCAATTCTCTTCCAGCCACACAACTCCCATAATCTCAACCAAGGAGAGTTACATCTCACATACTAACCAAGGTGTATTGATTAAAGGAATCATGAAAGGATGAACTCTAAACTGAATTATGTGGCTCCTTCCTCAAATTCACCACATAATTCATATAGATTAACCCCTCTCTCGATGGTGGTTGAATCTTTGAAGAACAAGAGTTCCCTCTATAGATCAACCACTAGAATTGAGGAGGAGAAGATGAGTTCACTAATCCATTCCAACAAGCAGAGCTCTTCCCCCTAATGAAGGTGGGGTTTAGTGAGTCATAGCTCCAATTTCAACAACAATTGCCATCAACAAAAATTAAACTAAGAGTAAAGCAAGAAGAAGAAGAATAAGGAAATGCTTAAAGCTTAAGAAAATGAAGAAGAGAAGTTCCAAGAAGAACCAAAAAATGCTCTCCGGGTATCCTCCCGGAAGTGCTAAAAGAGTTCTCAAAATAAAGTGCTAAGAGTCTAAAATTCTAAGTGTCAAAAGTCTCCTCAAAGTACAAACTCAATCTCTATTTATACTAGTCCTAAAACTCCTTCAAAGATCTTCAATTGGGCTAGCAATGTGGGCTTTCTCTTTGTTGAATTTCTGGTTCAATTGAAGAAGTTGCTAGCCTTTGTGAGGAATAGAGGAAGCAGATCAAGTTGGCAACCATTCTGGCCCATTGAGGGGCGTTGTTGTCAATAACTCTAGGCATAATGCACGTTGGCAACGTGTAAGTGACTTTCCTGGAAGTGACGTTGGAGACTTGGGCGTTGTTGGCCCAAGTTGTTGCTAACAACTTGCTCTTCTTCTTATTGACTCTTCTCTCATGCCTAATGTAGCCCAAAATTTGAGTGTCAACCTTCTGCTTCAATATGGACTATTATACATCATTGGAAAGCTCTTGATGTCTATTTTCTAATGCCACTGAAATCACCTCAATTGGACTTTCCTAGCTCAAGTTATGCTTCCTCAAAGAAGGTAAGGTCAAGCTGCCAAGTTGTTGCCAAAAACGCACCTTCACTCCCAAGTTGGCAACGTGCCCGTGCCTAACCTCCCAAGGCAGGGACTTGGGGCTGGCGTTGTTGCAAAACACGCCCCCTTGCTAGCACGTTGGCAACGTGCTCGTGCCCCCCTCCAGGGCTCATCTCTAGCCTTCTTGAATTTCAACTTCATGTTCTTGTTTTTAGGGCCTAAAGATGACTCTGGTTTGGCTTCAATTTTGTGCTCCATCATAGACTATTATATATGGTTGGAAAGCTCTGAATGTTAGCTTTCCAACGCAACTGGAAGCACTCAATTTGGATCTCTGTAGCTCAAGATATCTTCCATTGAAGAGGACATGGTCAGGCTGCCTTGTTGGAGTTGTTGTGGATAACGCCCCTATATTCCAAGTTAGCAACGTGCTCTTCACCATCCAAAGCTTCCTGGCGTTGTTACCAAACACGCCAATGCTTTCTTGAGTTGGCAACGTGCTCGATGCTCTTTCCTAGTTCAAGACATTGCTTCCCACGTTGCCATTGAACACGCCCATAGAAGCTGGCGTTAGCAACGTGCTCGAGCCTTCTTCAAGGCTCTAAACATTGCTTCCCACGTTGGCAATGTGGCTGGCAAGGCTTCCTGGCGTTGGCAACGTGGTTGGCAAGGCTTCCTGGCGTTGGCAACGTGGTTGGCAAGGCTTCCTGGCGTTGGCAACGTGGTTGGCACCAAGACTTGGCTGGCAGCACGTCCTGGCGTTGGCAACTTGGCTGGCAGCACATCCTGGCGTTGGCAACTTGGCTGGCAGCACATTCTGGCGTTGGCAACTTGGCTGGCAGCACATTCTGGCGTTAGCAACGTGAATGGTGCCTTGATTGGCGTTAGCAACTTGGTTGGCACCCAAGACTTGGTGCCTAGCCAAGCAACCATTCCTGGCGTTGTTGATGAACACTCCTTCTCTTCAGCACGTTGGCAACGTGCTCGAGCCTTTCTCAAGGCTCCATATTTGCTTCCTGGCGTTGCCTTGAAACACGCCAATGATAATGGCGTTGGCAACGTGGTTGAGCTCCAAAACTTGGTGCCTAGCCAAGCATTCTTTCCTGGCGTTGCCTTGAAACACGCCAATGGTTCCTGGCGTTGGCAACGCCCTCGAGCTCCTCTTCAAGGCTTCATTCTTGTTGCTTGGCGTTGCCTAGGAACACGCCAGTGAAGTAGCACGTTGGCAATGTGCTCAAGCTCCTCCATGGCCCAAGTTCCTCTAGCTTAGCGTTGCCTTGAACAACGCCCATAGTTCTTGGCGTTGGCAACGCCCTCGAAACTCCTTCATGGCCCAAGTTCCTTGCTTGTGTGCGTTGCCCATAACAACTCACTCCTTCCTCCAAGTTGGCAATGCCAACATTTGCTCTCCAGGGCTGCCTTGGCGTTGCCTTCAACAACGCACACTCTTTTCCAAGTTGGCAACGCCAACTTCTCTTCTAAGGCTGCCTGGCGTTGCCATGAACAACGCCCACTATCTCCAAGTTGGCAACGCCAACTTCTTCTTGCCCAGCTTGCATCATTCTTGCTTCCATGCTTCCTTGTTTCATCACCTATCATCAACAAGGGAAGTAGCTTCAAAGTCTTACCAATTCATGCAATAAATTTCATGAGATTCATTCATACTCATTCATATATTCATTCCTTAAATCATTTGCATGAATTTGGCTAGAATCACATATTCCTTGGTATTCTCATGCATGGAGACAAAACTCATAAAAGGACTTGTTTATTTAGAGAAAATGAGTGAAAGTAAGCTAAAACCAACTAAACTAACTAACTAATATAGCAAATATGCACTTGCATCACAACACCAAACTTAAAGTATTGCTTGTCCTCAAGCAAAATATAAAAGACTTTGTCACAAGAATCTAAGATGTAAGACTTGAATGTTTTTCCAGAGAAGAATTTTTTCATTGAACATGTCATCCTCATTTGTGTGGTCCTTGATTTATTGTAAATGAACATGGCTATTCAATTTTTCAATTAAAATGCTTGCTTCAATACTAAATTGGTTAACTTCACTAGACTTCCTTTTTCTATACCGTAGCACATGATCCTTGAACCATTTTTTTTCGCTTCTTTTTCTTTTCTTTCTCTTTTTTTTTCAATTAAGCTCGAGATCTTGTCTTAAGGCGGCTCTTTAGCATAAGCTTTCAATCAACAATCCCAAACCAGTTGGTTCAAGTTGTTAAGTGTTGAGACACTCTTAAAGATTTACTAACTCAAGCCTCTCTCCTTAACACATTCAATCACAGGCATATAACATTGAAATTTTTGTTTGGATAGTGGTGTCCAGCACCTCTTTGGGTTGCTAAATGTTCTGTTATGGAGCTACTCTTGATTGTGAGTTTTCAATCGATAATCCCGAGTTAGTTAACTCAAGTTATCGGGTGATGAAGCACCCCTCGGATTTACTAGCCCAAGTATGTCTCCTAACATCAATCACCACAGACACATATCCAAACTTTGTCATTGATGCCTAGCCTTTCATTCTTTGTCTTTTGTTTTCTTTATTGTCAAGGTTATTTGTGCTATTACTGATAAAGTCTTTGTGATCCTTAACCGAACTAGTCTTGTATAAGCAAGCATTCTTTTGAGCTCATTGAGCCTTGATTCTTTCACAATAAATGCATGTATGCTAACACTTTTCTCATGGGACAACATGATTCTTTTTAAACTAGGATTCTCTCTGTTCTTGTTCAAACTACATCTTTTATTCCATTGACAAGTAAAAGTACTTAAGACAAACAACCATTCCAAATCCGTGAGTGGTGATGCATGGAATGGGCAACATAAAAGATAATGCTTCAAAAAGAAAATGCATCCTAGAAGGTATACCATATTTCAGACATACATCTTCTTTATTTAATAAAACATAAAGAAAAACAAAGGAACTTCACCACCTTTAGTCTTCATGTCCCTTTTCCTTTGCTTGATTCTCCTTGCTTTCCTTTGCCCTTTGGATCTTCTTTCTTTTTCTTCCTCAATTCTCCTTGTTGTGTTGTTGTTGAATCCCCCTTTGGATCTTCTTTCTTTTTACTTCTTAACTCTCCTTGTTGCTTTGTTGTTGAATCCCCCTCTTCTCTTTGCCAAATTCCTGAGCTTATCATTGTCTCCTTTAGCCTCTGTTGATTGAATCTCACCCTTGCAAGTTCCTGCTCTTCAAATATCTTGCGAGCTTCATTGAAGGTTTTAATTTGTGGGTTGAGTAATGGGGGTGTGGAACAGAGGTAACTGAGCTTTTCTTGGGTGCATATATCATAGTCAAGTCTGTCCTTGTGCCTGGCTTCCCTGAACATTCTGCTTTCATTGAAATCTTTATGAAATGTATCATGTCTAGCATCCAACCTATGCAGAAGCTCCCTTTGCTGAGCTTGCTCTTTCCTTAGTTGAGCTTGTTCTTGTATTACTTTCTCCATGGCTTTTCCATATTCAACAGTTGAATTGTTGATGGCTTCATGCATCTTGGCATATTGTTCTTGTTGTAGTTCCATCATGTGTGCTTGGTATTCATTTTGTTGGTTCATCCATTGAACTTGAACCCCTCTTTGTTGGTCCATCAACTGCCAAAGGTCCCTTTGTTGCTGAGCTTGTTCCTCTTGGCTTCTTTGAATTTGTGAATATTGCCCCGAGATTCCTTCCAACGCGGCTTGGAGTTGATTCATGTTCAAGGTATGAGGTTCTTCCATTTCTTGAGGCTCCTCCTCTTGTCTTACTTCTTTCCTTTTCTTCCTTCTTGCTAAAGGTTGCCTTTCCAATTGAGTTGTGGTGATGAATTCCAACCTTTCTCGGGTAAGAGGTTTTCCAACAGAGACCACATCAGTTTCTTCAAATTCTTCCAGAGGCACTCCAGCTTCTTCACATAGGCGCAGAATAGTACTAGGATATCCTAGCCAGCTGTCCTGTTTGACCTTTTGCGCTATGTCAATGATGTTCTTGGCTATAATGTCTCCAACATTGATTTCCCCTCCTTTCATTATGCAATGGATCATTATTGCTCTATTCACTGTTACCTCAGAATTATTTGAAGTGGACATCAATGATCTCCTCACTATGTCATGCCATCCTTTTGCTTGAGGTATGAGATCACCTCTCCGAAGTTTGAGTGGTTGTCCATGTGAATCCAACACCCAATCCGTGCCTATTCTGCATAAGTCACTCACCACATCCACATATCTTGGGTCATTTTCAACCCTTTCTTCATAGCTAGCTCGTTTGAACTGTTTTGCCTTGACCTTTAGCACCCTGTTGATGGTGTCCGGACTAAAATCAACAGTCACACCTCTTACATAACTCATTTATGGTTCTTCATCATCATATTCTCTTATCACATTAGTGTAGAACTCATGGATGAGAAGCATGCTCACTTCTTGAGGTTGGTCACAAAGAAGCTCCCATCCCCTTTTTCTGATTATTTTTTGTATTTCAGGGTATTCATCTTTTCTTAGCTTGAATGGTAACTCTGGAACAACATCTTTGCTTGACATCCAGCTGAAGATACGCTCGTTGTGTTTGGATTTGAATCTTCTTTGATCAAAGGTGTCTTGTCCTTCATCTCCTCTCCTATCCCTTGATGATGAGGCCATTGGAATTCACTTGCAAGGGTTGAATCTTCCACACCAAACTTAGATGAATGCTTGTCCTCAAGCACAAGGAAAATGGTTGTGAATGGGAGAGATATATGACAACAACGTGACTTAGGCAAGCTAGAAAATGATGGTGAGGGGAGGTGGAGTGTTTCGGTTATGTGAGGGGATGTAGTACTTCATGAGTTTTGTTGGGTAAAGATTAGGCCTAAGGCAAGAATATTGGAAACATGGAATGAGTTAGGGGTGTAGTGTGACTTCGGGTGATGAAATAAGGTTATGGGGGTAGAAGGATGAGTGAGGAAAAGTGAGGTTTGATGAATATGGTTGAAGTATTTAAAGTGAAATTTGGTGGGGATGCATGGTTCTAGTGGTTTCCGTGGTGAGATGCTCGGTCATAGCATAGGGAGCATGCTTCCTTGTGCCCAATGCATGTTGAGTTGTTTTTCCCCATGCACAAAGTTCAAAACTCATGTAACTTCCCTTCCTTGTGTATCCGTGACCTCACTCTCCAAGATTCCCCATCACTTCTTTCTTTCTTTCATGCTTCCAAGATTCCCCATCACTTCTTTCTTTCTTTCCTGCAACAAAATTCCAAAAGCTTGAGATTCTTAAAGTGACATTACTAGCTAACAACTTATGATGATATTCCTATGCAAAATTGACTAAACTAAAATTAAAATTTATGAATTGATTCCCTAATCTATTTTTTTTAGCATTAGTAATGTAAGTAAAGACACCAAACTTAGTTTGTGACTAAGTGTTCTATGGAATTAATTCCAAAGATAGCCACATCAAACTTAGTATTTTACCTACATTATATGCTATTTCACGTTTTTTTTTTTTTAATTAACTAAAATAGATGACTATACTTTCATAGTCTAGTATTTTCGTGTATGTATGGACACCAAACTTAGTTTGTGGCTAAGTGTTGTAGAACACACTTTTGCCATTACTTCAAGATTGGCCACACCAAACTTAGTGCCTTGCATACACCATGTACTAGTCTACTTAATCATTATTGACTACTAAAGTATGAAAATAAAAGACTCCCTGTGCATGGGTTGCCTCCCACGAAGCGCTTTGTTTATTGTCCTTAGCTCGACACTGCAACTTCTTTGCTCATGTTAAGAGTTGCACACTCTCTTCCTTGCTCCAAGGGCCACCAAAATAGTGCTTCACCCTATGTCCATTAGCTGTGAAGGTTTGTTTTGAGGCTTCATCAAGTAATTCGACATAGCCATGAGGTGATACTTTGGTGATGGTGTATGGACCAGTCCATCTAGACTCAGCTTCCCAGGAAAGATCTTCAATCTTGAATTGAATAACAACACCCTTTGGCCTGGTTCGAATGTTCTTTGAGAGATCCTCTTATCATGCCATCTCTTTGCTCTCTCTTTGTATATTTTGGCATTTTCTTATGCCTCCAATCTGAACTCCTCAAGTTCATTGAGTTGTAGCAACCTTTCTCTCCTGCTGCTTGAGCATCTAAATTCAGAAGTTTGGTGGCCCAAAAGGCCTTATGTTCAAGCTCCACAGGGAGGTGGCATGCCTTTCCATACACCAGCTGAAATGGAGATTTTCCTATGGGTGTCTTGAAGGCTGTCCTATGCCCAAAGTGCATCATCCAGCTTCCTAACCCAATCCTTTCTTGTTGTTCCCACAGTTTTCTCCAAGATCCTTTTTAGCTCTCTGTTGGCACTTGCCCATTGGTTTGTGGGTGATATGGTGTGGCAACTTTGTGGTAACACCATATTTGGAGTAGAGAGTTTAGTTGCTTGTTGCAGAAGTGGCTTCCCCCATCACTTATGAGTCCTTTGGGCACTCCAAATCTAGTGAAGATGTTCTTCTTGAGGAATTGCAAGACCACGTTGGTATCACATGTGGTGGTGGCTATGGCTTCTACCCATTTGGAAACATACTCTACTGCTACCAAAATGTATTTGAATGTGTAAGATAGAGGGAAGGGTCCCATGAAATCTATTCCCCACAGATCAAAGAGTTCCACTTCCAAAATGAACTTTTGAGGCATCTCATTTTTCTTTGATAAACCCCCTGTTCTTTGACATTCATTGCATTGGCTCACAAACTCCCTAGCATCCTTGAAGATTGAAGGCCAGTAGAAACCACTTTGAAGGACCTTTGCAGCTGTTCTTTCAGCTCCAAAATGACCACCATAACTAGAGTTGTGACAATGCCATAATATGTCCTTCATCTCACCTTCTGACACACATCTTCTTATCATTCCATCTGGGCATCTTTTGAACAAGAATGGTTCATCCCAGAAGAAGAACTTAGCCTCATGCAGCAGCTTCTTGACTTGTTGTTTTGTGTACTCTTGTGGAATGATTCTTCCCGCTTTGTAGTTGGCCATGTCTGCAAACCAAGGGACATGTTGAATTTGCAAGAGGTGCTCATCTGGAAATTCTTCATTTATTGATGGAAGGTTGTCTTGGCATGCATCTTGTGGTACCCTTGATAAGTGATCAGCAACTTGATTTTCATTGCCCTTTCTATCTTTTATCTCAATGTCAAACTCTTGTAGGAGTAGCACCCATCTGATTAGCCTTGGTTTGGCATCCTGTTTTGACATAAGATACTTAAGAGCAGCATGGTCAGTATACACTAAGACTTTAGATCCAATCAAATATTGTCTAAACTTATCAAAAGCATATACCACACTAGTAGCTCTTTCTCTGTTGTGGTGTAGTTTCTTTGAGCTTCATTCAATACCTTACTTGCATAGTAGATAACATGAAGCTTCTTTTCCTTCCTCTGCCCCAACACAGCACCAATTGCAAGGTTACTAGCATCACACATGAGTTCAAAAGGTAGTCCCCAACTTGGGGGTGTGATGATTGGTGCTGTGGTGAGCTTAGCCTTTAGAGTTTCAAAAGCATGTTTGCATTCATCATCAAAGATAAAAGGATTGTCTACCACCAGCAAATTGCTTAGTGGCTTTGCTATTTTGGAAAAATCTTTGATGAATCTCCTATAGAATCCAGCATGCCCCAAGAAACTTCTAACGGCTTTCACACTAGTTGGCAAAGGGAGTTTTTCTATAATTTCTACTTTTGCCTTGTCAACCTCTATACCCTTTCTTGAAATTTTGTGACCGAGAACAATGCCTTCGGGTACCATGAAATGGCACTTCTCCCAATTCAAAACTAAATTGGTTTCTTGGCACCTTTTCAAGACTAGGGTAAGATGATGCAAGCAAGTATTGAAAGAATCACCAAAAACAGAGAAAATCATCCATAAAGACTTCAATAAATTTTTCTACCATGTCTGAGAAGATTGATAGCATGCACCTTTGAAAGGTAGCTGGAGCATTACACAGTCCAAATGGCATTCTCCGGTATGCAAAGACTCCAAAGGGACAAGTAAAAGGAGGTCTTCTCTTGATCCATGGGGTC
Source organism: Arachis stenosperma (assembly GCF_014773155.1). Lineage (NCBI taxonomy): Eukaryota > Viridiplantae > Streptophyta > Magnoliopsida > Fabales > Fabaceae > Arachis > Arachis stenosperma. The sequence continues at coordinate 96,757,677 of NC_080381.1, forward strand.
AACCACTATCTGGTTATACCCAGAATATCCATCAAGAAAGCAGTAATAAGCATGGCCAGCCAATCTTTCAAGCATCTGGTCAATGAAAGGTAGGGGGAAGTGATCTTTTCGTGTGGCATCATTCAGCCTCCTATAGTCTATGCACATCCTCCACCCTGTCACTGTTCGTGTTGGAATAAGCTCATTCTTCTCATTAACAATGACAGTCATCCCCCCTTTCTTAGGCACTACTTGCACTGGACTGACCCATGGGCTGTCAGATATAGGGTAGATAATCCCAGCCTTACACAACTTCAGGACTTCCTTTTGAACAACCTCCTTCATTGTGGGATTCAATCTTCTTTGGGGTTGTACCACTGGTTTGGAATTCTCCTCTAAAAGTATCTTGTGCATACATACGGCAGGGCTTATGCCTTTCAAGTCATCAATGGTCCACCCCAACGCCTCTTTGTGAGCTTTCAATACTACAAGGAGCTTTTCTTCTTCCTCTGCACTTAATGTGGAATTGATGATCACTGGGAAGCTGTCTTTCTCACCAAGGAATGCATATTTAAGATGAGGGGGTAGTGGTTTCAACTCTTGTAGTGGTGCCTCTTCTTTTGTAGCTTCACTTGGTTCCTCTGATGCTTCCAATTTGTTCTCTTCTTGTCCCTTGATGTTATGGACTTCCTCTTGCTTCAATTGATGGTTTGTGTCAAGTACTTCTTCAACCAAAGAGTCCACTACATCAATCCTCATGCAATTTTCTTTCTCAACAGGGTGTTGCATTGCTTTGAAGACATTTATGGTCATTTGCTCATCATGCACCCTGAAAATCATTTCTCCTTTTTCCACATCAATGATTGTTCTAGCTGTAGCCAAAAAGGGTCTACCAAGAATGACTGAATTGTTTCCCTCTTCATCCATGTCTAGGACCACAAAATCAGCTGGGAATATGAAGTTTCCCACCTTCACCAAGAGGTTCTCAACTACTCCATTTGGTATTTTGATGGATCTGTCAGCAAGTTGGAGTGACATCCTTGTGGGTTTAAGCTCTTCAATCATCATTTTCTTCATCATGGAGGGGCATTAGGTTAATGCTTGCTCCCAGGTCACAAAGTGATTGTCAACGGCCATGCTCCCAATCGTGCAGGTATGAGGAAGCTGCCAGGGTCTTTGAGTTTTGGAGGTACCCTTTTTGAATGATGCACTACACTCTTGATTGAGAACCATCGTTTCTTTTTCTTGCCAACTTCTCTTCTTGGTGATCAATTCCTTAAGAAACTTTGCATATAATGGCATCTGTTCCAGAGCTTCTGCCAATGGATGTTGATTTCAAGTTTCTTGAAGATTTCTAGAACCTTGGGAATTATTGGTCCTTTGCTCCTTTATGTACCCTAGTTGGTATGGAAGCTTGGGTACATAGGCTTTTACTCCTTCATTCTTGTTTTCTTGTTGTGGATTCACACTCTCCTTGCTAGCATGGTTGCTTCCTTGAGTGGGTTTGCCTTGTGGCTTGACAACCTCTTTGCCTTTGTTAGATGTTGAACCCTTTTCCTCATCCTGCCTTTCCACTTGTATCTCCTCTTTGGGTTTTGTTGCTTTTTTATTCGAACTTTCACCAACTACCTTGCCACTCCTTAACTGCAGAGCCTTACATTCTTCTCTTGGGTTGGGTATTGTGTCACTTGGGAGAACATTGGTTGGTCGCTCGGCTTGTTTGGCTAATTGTCCCACTTGTCTCTCAATATTCTTCATGATGACCTCATGTTCCTTGTGTCCCTTAGCTAAGAGTGGTTTGAGCAAGTGCTTGCAAGGTTGCTTCAAGACTTGAGATTCTAGTTTCATGATGGTCAATTGGGGGTATGATGGGGGTTGATTGTTGTTGGAAGTTGTTGGGTGGATTAGTGTGGTAATTTTGTGAGTTGGATGATGGTGCAGGAAAGTTGCTTTGGTGAGTTTGTGAGTTATTATGAGGGTGTTGATATGTGTTTTGTGTTTTTCTATATTGGTTAGTGTTGTTGGCATGGTGATTTTGGTTATTTGTGTTGCGGGAGTGATTGTGGTTGTTGTTCTTTTGCCAATGGTTTTCACCCCACTTTAGATTGGGATGATTTCTCCAAGATGAGTTGTATGTATCACCATGAAATTCATCCTGAGAATTTGAAGTATTCTGCATGTATTGAACTTGTTCTTGTGGTTGTTCAACAGTGGTCCATTCACCTTGGCCCCATTCAAGTGATGATTGATTTGTTGTGTTCACTGCTGCAAGTTGCAAACCATCCATTCTCTTTGTTATCATCTCCATTTGTTGTTGGATTTGTTGGTGCATTAACTTGTTTTGTGCCAAGATAGTATCAACACCTTCAAGCTCCATCACACCTTTCTATGGGGTCGGATTGTGTTGCCTCTCTGATGAGTAGTAATATTGATTGTTTGCCACAATCTCAATGAGGTCTTGAGCCTCCTCTGCAGTTTTCATCATGTTGAGTGATCCTCCTGATGAGTAGTCTAGTCCTTTCCTTGCTTCTAAGTTTAAACCTTCATAGAAGTTTTGGAGTTTGACCCAGTCACTAAACATGTCAGGTGGACATCTTCTCATGAGTGCCTTATACCTTTCCCAGGCTTCATACAATGACTCCCCTTCCATTTGCCTGAAAGTTTGTACCTCTGTCTTCAACTTGATGATTCTTTGAGGTGGGTAAAACTTTGCTAGAAATCTGCCCATCACATCGTTCCAATTGTTGAGGCTTTCCTTGGGGAATGACTCTAGCCATTGAGTGGCCTTGTCCCTCAAAGAGAATGGAAATAGTAACAACTTGTAGACATCAGGATGCACTCCATTTGTCTTCACTGTATTGCATATCCTCAGAAAAACAGATAGATGTTGATTTGGGTCTTCAAGAGGTCCCCCTCCATAAGAGCAATTGTTCTGTACCAAAGTGATGAGCTGAGGTTTCAACTAAAAGTTATGGGCATGAACATTCGGTGTAGCAATACTGCTCCCACAATGTCTTGGATCAGGGATAGTATATGAAGATAACACCCTTCTAGGTGGTCCATCATTGTTGTTGACCCCTCCAGGAGGATTTTGCATCTCATCCTCCATGGCTTGATCTTCTCCCTCTGACTCCTCTTCACCAACTATTCCCTTCCCTCTTTCTGCTCTCCTTATCCTTCGGAGAGTTCTCTCGTCCTCAATATTACGTCTATTGGTTCCTGACATACACAAACAAAACCAAAATCACAAGTGAGACACTCTAAAACTAGAGTGGAATTGGGGTTAGTGAAACAAAGTATCAAACAGTTAGTAGGCTTAACAAAAAACACTAAAAAAAATGCTCAATCTAAACCACCTTTCACTTAATCATTGTCAATCTAATCAATCCCCGGCAACGGCGCCAAAAACTTGATACGTAAAAAATTTAGATTTCACGTATAACCGGCAAGTATACCGGGTCGCATCAAGTAATAAGACTCACTAGGAGTGAGGTCGATCCCACGAGGATTGGTAGATTAAGCAACTTTAGTTAAATGGTAGATTTAGTCAAGCGAACATAGTTTTGATTTCATGAGCATTTTGATTTTTGAACATAATTGCAAGAATTTAAATGGCAAAGAATGTAAAAAACTAGAAGAGAGAAATAAAGTGAAAGTAAATAACGGGAAACTTAAATTGCAAGAAACTTAAATGACATCAAAAGTAATTTGCAAGAAAATAAAGTGCTGAATTCTAAAGAGCAAAAGAGTAAATAGCAAGAAATAACGAAACAGAATGTAAATGACAAGAAAAATAAATTGCAAGAGTGTAGAAGGGAATTGGGTTATGGGTAATCAAATAACTAGAAGCAAAAGAAATAAGAATTAATGGTAGAGAGGATCATTAGGGATCCGAGATGCAAGTTTTCATGAATTGATGTTAGTCAAATCCTTCTCAATCATGGGTGTAGATCCATGGCAAGTGGGTAATTAAATCCCAATCTCTTGGTGATTCAATTTCTCTCAACATGACCAATTGCCACTCTCGTGATCTAAGTGTTCATGAGAAGAGATGAAGCTCAATTCTCTTCCAGCCACACAACTCCCATAATCTCAACCAAGGAGAGTTACATCTCACATACTAACCAAGGTGTATTGATTAAAGGAATCATGAAAGGATGAACTCTAAACTGAATTATGTGGCTCCTTCCTCAAATTCACCACATAATTCATATAGATTAACCCCTCTCTCGATGGTGGTTGAATCTTTGAAGAACAAGAGTTCCCTCTTTAGATCAACCACTAGAATTGAGGAGGAGAAGATGAGTTCACCAATCCATTCCAACAAGCAGAGCTCTTCCCCCTAATGAAGGTGGGGTTTAGTGAGTCATAGCTCCAATTTCAACAACAATTGCCATCAACAAAAATTAAACTAAGAGTAAAGCAAGAAGAAGAAGAATATGGAAATGCTTAAAGCTTAAGAAAATAAAGAAGAGAAGTTCCAAGAAGAACCAAAAAATGCTCTCCGGGTATCCTCCCGGAAGTGCTAAAAGAGTTCTCAAAATAAAGTGCTAAGAGTCTAAAATTCTAAGTGTCAAAAGTCTCCTCAAAGTACAAACTCAATCTCTATTTATACTAGTCCTAAACTCCTTCAAAGATCTTCAATTGGGCTAGCAATGTGGGCTTTCTCTTTGTTGAATTTCTGGTTCAATTGAAGAAGTTGCTAGCCTTTGTGAGGAATAGAGGAAGCAGATCAAGTTGGCAACCATTCTGGCCCATTGAGGGGCGTTGTTGTCAATAACTCTAGGCATAATGCACGTTGGCAACGTGCAAGTGACTTTCCTGGAAGTGAGGTTGGAGACTTGGGCGTTGTTGGCCCAAGTTGTTGCTAACAACTTGCTCTTCTTCTTATTGACTCTTCTCTCATGCCTAATGTAGCCCAAAATTTGAGTGTCAACCTTCTGCTTCAATATGGACTATTATACATCATTGGAAAGCTCTTGATGTCTATTTTCTAATGCCACTGGAATCACCTCAATTGGACTTTCCTAGCTCAAGTTATGTTTCCTCAAAGAAGGTAAGGTCAAGCTGCCAAGTTGTTGCCAAAAACGCACCTTCACTCCCAAGTTGGCAACGTGCCCGTGCCTAACCTCCCAAGGCAGGGACTTGGGGCTGGCGTTGTTGCAAAACACGCCCCCTTGCTAGCACGTTGGCAACGTGCTCGTGCCCCCCTCCAGGGCTCATCTCTAGCCTTCTTGAATTTCAACTTCATGTTCTTGTTTTTAGGGCCTAAAGATGACTCTGGTTTGGCTTCAATTTTGTGCTCCATTATAGACTATTATATATGGTTGGAAAGCTCTGAATGTTAGCTTTCCAACGCAACTGGAAGCACTTAATTTGGAACTCTGTAGCTCATGATATCTTCCATTGAAGAGGACATGGTCAGGCTGCCTTGTTGGAGTTGTTGTGGATAACGCCCCTATATTCCAAGTTAGCAACATGCTCTTCACCATCCAAAGCTTCCTGGCGTTGTTACCAAACACGCCAATGCTTTCTTGAGTTGGCAACGTGCTCGATGCTCTTTCCTAGTTCAAGACATTGCTTCCCACGTTGCCATTGAACACGCCCATAGAAGCTGGCGTTGGCAACGTGCTCGAGCCTTCTTCAAGGCTCTAAACATTGCTTCCCACGTTGGCAACGTGGCTGGCAAGGCTTCCTGGCGTTGGCAACGTGGTTGGCAAGGCTTCCTGGCGTTGGCAACATGGTTGGCAAGGCTTCCTGGCGTTGGCAACGTGGTTGGCACCAAGACTTGGCTGGCAGCACGTCCTGGCGTTGGCAACTTGGCTGGCAGCACATCCTGGCGTTGGCAACTTGGCTGGCAGCACATTCTGGCGTTGGCAACTTGGCTGGCAGCACATTTTGGCGTTAGCAACGTGAATGGTGCCTTGATTGGCGTTAGCAACTTGGTTGGCACCCAAGACTTGGTGCCTAGCCAAGCAACCATTCTTGGCGTTGTTGATGAACACTCCTTCTCTTCAGCACGTTGGCAACGTGCTCGAGCCTTTCTCAAGGCTCCATATTTGCTTCCTGGCGTTGCCTTGAAACACGCCAATGATAATGGCGTTAGCAACGTGGTTGAGCTCCAAAACTTGGTGCCTAGCCAAGCATTCTTTCCTGGCGTTGCCTTGAAACACGCCAATGGTTCCTGGCATTGGCAACGCCCTCGAGCTCCTCTTCAAGGCTTCATTCTTGTTGCTTGGCGTTGCCTAGGAACACGCCAGTGAAGTAGCACGTTGGCAACGTGCTCAAGCTCCTCCATGGCCCAAGTTCCTCTAGCTTAGCGTTGCCTTGAACAACGCCCATAGTTCTTGGCATTGGCAACGCCCTCGAAACTCCTTCATGGCCCAAGTTCCTTGCTTGTGTGCGTTGCCCATAACAACTCACTCCTTCCTCCAAGTTGGCAACGCCAACATTTGCTCTCCAGGGCTGCCTTGGCGTTACCTTCAACAACGCACACTCTTTTCCAAGTTGGCAACGCCAACTTCTCTTCTAAGGCTGCCTGGCGTTGCCATGAACAACGCCCACTATCTCCAAGTTGGCAACGCCAACTTCTTCTTGCCCAGCTTGCATCATTCTTGCTTCCATGCTTCCTTGTTTCATCACCTATCATCAACAAGGGAAGTAGCTTCAAAGTCTTACCAATTCATGCAATAAATTTCATGAGATTCATTCATACTCATTCATATATTCATTCCTTAAATCATTTGCATGAATTTGGCTAGAATCACATGTTCCTTGGTATTCTCATGCATGGAGACAAAACTCATAAAAGGACTTGTTTATTTAGAGAAAATGAGTGAAAGTAAGCTAAAACCAACTAAACTAACTAACTAATATAGCAAATATGCACTTGCATCACCAGCATCCTCCAGGGTCCCAAACAAGGTACGTAACACCTTTGAGCAGTTTCAAACAGGCTTCAAGGCTCCCGGGGTGTTGAATGTCAGAGTGGATTCCAGGATCCCAAACTTTACTTTTACACCCGTTTTTGTCTTTATCTACATTTTTCCAGCCGGGTGATAAGTAATCTGAATTCTCACTGCAGTGACCAAACAGCTTCCGAGATCCTTTCAATTGAGCTTGACACCAATCCTTGCACCTCAAATTGAAGTGTGAAACCTCATTGAATCTTGCATACCAGCGCTGAGTGCGAGTCATTCCCCTTTTGCTCTTAAAGCCGCAAAGAGCTCTAAGCTGGCCATCTGTTTCAAGCAAACCATATTCAAGTGGAAAAGTAAAGATAAAGGTCAAGGATTTTACCCACTTGAAGTTTGTGTTGGGTGGTAATGGCTTTGGGATAAGTGTTTGTAGTGGTTCTGCAAGCTCTACTCCCTTGTGGTCTTTAGTGAATTCCTCAACTTCTTTGCAAATTTCTTCCATTTCAACCATGTCTTGATCAAAGTAATCGATATCTTCCTCATCAATTGAGTCATAATTAGGAGGTCGAGAAAAGTCTACCTCTGCATCATCTTCGTATTCACTTGGGGAAGATTCCTCCATCTCAAAGAATTCACTTGCGGATGCAAGTTCATTACTAAGACAACTTGACTTGTGATTATCATCATCAAGGAAACTTGCGTCTTGGGTTATTCCATCCAATTCCTCATAAGATACCTGCCTTGGGGGTTGTGCACTATCCTCCTTAGCATCAATTGTAACGTCTTCGACGGAATTCCCCACAACTCTGGATTCCTGCGGAGGTTTGGCATCTCCTAAATCTTCAACCAACTCTTCTTTTTCTATAATGACCGCTTCCTTTACTTGTTCCAGTACAAAGCTTTGCTCTACACTGTACACTGGAGTTTCTAGTGTCTCATTCATGCTGCGTTCTTCATTAGATTCTCTACATGAAGCCATGGGGATTTGTTGAGTGTCCGAACGTCTGGAAGATAATTGGTTTATTGCTTGCTCCAGTTGTTGAAGGGTTGCATGAAATTGGTCTACTGATTATTCGAAGTGAACCTGTGATTCTTGGCTTGATTGATATGGACATAGTGCATAGGGAAGTGGTGGTTCTTGGGAGTGATTAGATTGGCGTTGGGGCGCATAAGGATCATACGGTGGCGAATAGCAAAAAGAACTATGTCAAGTGGTGGTTCGAAGCTATGTTGAGAGGATGGTCTCTGAGCATAGGGTGGGGCTTGTTGGTAATTACAAGGGGGTCCACCATATCTATCAGTTTGGTATGCATTGTGGAGTGGTCTCTGTCCATGATATCTTAGAAGGTGTTGTTGCCTCAAGGGTTGATCATACCCTCTTGGCTCCATCCATCTTTGATTACCTAGACCGTGATGCATATTCCTGTTATAGCTTTCATTCCTTTCAACAAAATTAGAACCAAACTCAAAGCGAGAGGGGTGAGAATTCATAGTAGCTATCAGAAATAAGAAGGGAGAACAAAAACAAATAAACAAGTAAAAGAAAAATATTTACAATGACCAATAATAAGGCACACGTTTGCAACTCCCCGGCAACGGCGCCATTTTGATGAACGGATTTCCTATTGGTAAAGAAATATAAAAATATAATCGCATTGTAAGTATAGCTTCTAAACCAACAGAAAATCCTTTCGTACAAACGTTTGGTTGTCACAAGCAACAAACCCAATAAAATTTATAAACTGAAGTATTCAAACCTCGGGTCGTCTTATCAAGGAATTGCAGGGAAGTGTGTTTTATTATTGGTTATGGAAAACAATATTTTTGGGTTTTGAAAAGGTTTTAAATAAGAGAAATAAATTGTAGGAATTAATAAATTAATAACTAAGAAAAACTCTTGGCAAGGTATGAAAACTGGAAGTCCTATCCTAGTTATCCTTATCAATGGTGATGAGAATTATACTTTTGCACCCACTCAGTTAACCTCTAACTATGAAGGTAAGTCAAGTAGACTAATCAATCTAACACCTAAAGTCCTAGTCAACTCCTGAGCAAAGGCTAGAGTTATAGGAATCTAAATCAATCAGCGAAGATACAATTATCAATCACGATGAGTTTGATAACTCAAGAGTCACCAATTAATCAATTAAAGCCAATAGTAAAAAATCTAAATTATAAATAGGGAAAAGCAATCATGAGTCTGAAATACTTCAAATTATATTATTTAAAAAAATCATAACATGAATGGTCCATAAGCAAATAAAAGAGAAAATAAATAAAAAGAACATTAAACCCTTGATGAAAAGAAGTAGTCTAAACATGATAAAAATTATAAATCCTAATCCTAATTCCTAAGAGAGAGGAGAGAACCTCTCTCTCTAAAAACTACATCTAAATCCTAAAACTATGTATGAATGTATATTGTATGATGTATCCCCCCTCATGAATAGATGGATTCCTCCATTTATAACCCTTCCATTTTTGTATGTTTCCTTTTCATTCTTTAAGTCATTCCTGCCCTATAAAACCTGAAAGTACACAACACACAAATCACGGCATCGAATGGTAACAAAAGATAATTAAATTTGATTATTTTAAAGCATAAGAAACATGTTTTCTCACATGTCATATCATAAGGAAGGAATTGCAAAACTATGCAAATTCATATGAATAAGTAGGTGAAGAGTTGATAAAATCATTCAATTTAAGCACAAGATTTATCATAAAATAGGGGTTTATCAAGTGCAAAAGAGTAAGTGGAAAAACAAGAAAGTGAGGAAGATACCCAAGGAAGTCCATACTCAAGTAAGGCAGAAATTTGCATGGAAGAAGGGCTCATTGAACCACCAATGCAAAAGGCTTTTAATGAAGATAAAGCTTCAACAATCACACAACCACCATGTCTTGATATCCAAGAAGTGAAGGCAACTAAGAAGAGCACCGATCCTACCACTGATCCAGCAAGCAAGCTCAATCAAGCCATTAACAAAAGGAAGCTTGCTGAAGAGAGGCCAAGACAGGGGACACTTGCTGGTTCATCTCTCCCCTTGAGGTCATTCCTCTTAACAAACTGGAAGAAGAGGAAGAAAGTGAAGAACAACATGTCAAGCTAATGACACTAAAAGAGCGCTTGTTGGGAGGCAACCCATCCTTATGTAACATTTCATTCCTTTGCTTTGTTTATTTTCTCTGTCTGCTTTGTTTAAATTTCAATAAATTGGCATATGGTTACATTCTAAGTTTGGTGTTGCCATGCAACAATTTGTTTTCAATCCCTCTGGATGATTGCATCAATTCTACATGGAAGTGTCACACTAAGATTCTAAGTTTAGTGTGCGACTTATTTTTCTATGCAATTCATTCAGCAACACCACTTGTCTGCATAATCATAAGGCCCTTTGTAGTGTTATCTTTCTTTTAGTTATACAATTTTAGTTTTCTCTTTGTTTTAGTCATTTCCTTGTTTTTAATGCTTTCTTTTATTTAGTGTTTTTGTTAATACATCACCAAGAGATCCTTATTCGTGACAGATTCTTGACTTGGTGATTGTACTTAACATATAACAATTTCATTTGTTTAGTTTTAGTTCAAATAAAATTGACATAGGATTGCATTATAAGTTTGGTGTTGCTGTGCAACAAAATTTGCTTCCATTTTGGTGTTGCATTATAAGTGAAAGTGTCACACTAAGTTTGGTGTGCCACTTATCTTTTATGCCATTGATGTTAGGATTTTTTGCTAGTAAAGAATTTTATAAGAATAGTCGCGTTGTAGATATAGTTTCTAAACCAACAAAAATCCCTTCGTGCAAACGTTTTGGTTGTCACAAGTAACAAACCCCTTTAAAATTGATAACCGAGTATTTAAACCTTGGGTCGTCTTCTCAAGGAATTGCAGGGAGGTATGTTCTTATTATTGGTTATGAAAAAGTGTGTTTTGGGGTTGAGAGTGAGGAATGAATATGGCAAATAATTTAAATGGCAATTAAAATAAATAAATACTGTAAAGCAAACCCTTTGGCAAGGTATGAGAAATTGGAAGTCCATACTTAGTTATTCTTGTCAATAATAATGAAAGTTGAATCTTAATTCCACTTAGTTGACCTTTGCTAAAGCAAAGGGAAGTCAAGGGACTAATTAATTTGACCTTCGAATCCTATTTATTTCCTAAGAAAAGGTTGGGATTATTGAAGTTCAGTTCAATTAGCAAAGATAACAGTTATCAATTATGTTGAGCTAAGATAACTCTTGAGTTACTGATTTCTTAACCAAGACCAAAAAGGGAAAGGTAAATTAATTCTACTAGAATGAAAATGTCTTCAGATTGGGAATAATCAATGGCATAAATAAAAGAAGGCAATATTAAACTGAAATACCTCAAATAACATTAAATAAGAAAATCATCATGAATGTGGCATAAGCCAAATAGGCAACATAACTAATATAAGCATTAAAGTATCTGAAAATAAGAAATAAATATAAAGTAAAAGAACATTGAACCTGGGATCGAGAGTCACTCCTAAAACTAAGAGAAGTCCTAAATCCTAATCCTAAAGAGAGAGGAGAGAACCTCTCTCCAACTAAACCTAAATCATGGAAAGTAACTAAAAATTTGATTCTCCTCGAATGGATGCATTTCCCCACTTCATAACCTCTGGTCTATGCCTTCTGGACTTGGATTTGGGCCAAAAAGGGCTTCAAAATCCGCCTTGAGCGTTTTCTGCAATTTTTGGTGCGTGGCCTCTGTCACGCGATCACGTTAGTCATGCGGCCACGTCATAGGTGTCCTTCTTTAGGTGCGCGGTCACGTCAGTCATACGGCTGCGTCGCTGCTTCTTTGCTCTTGGCGCGCGGTCGCGTCGTCCATGCGATCGTATGGATGCCAGTTTCTTCAAAACTCCGTTCTACGCTTTCCTCCCATTTTGTATGTTTCCTTTTCCATCCTTTAAGTCATTCCTACCTTCGAAGATCTGAAACTACTCAACACACTAATCATGGCATCGAATGGAAATAAAGGTAATTAAAATAATCAATTTTAAAGCATAGGAAACATGTTTTTCACATACATCACATAATAAGGAAGAGAAAGTAAAACCATGCAATTAATATGAATAAGTGGGTGAAGGATTGAATAAATTACTCAAACAAAGCACAAAATATATCACAAAATATGGGTTTACCAGCCATGTATCATGCACACCCTCTTATGTTTGCAATCACAATGTCTCTATTTCCTGTGCCTTGATGGTTATTTTTAATTTTGCTTGCTTAAACACATGTACTACTAACATTTCATTGTGTAAGACATTCATGATCCATCTTAGCCCCATAGCCATTGTTCTAATTGTTTCTTGAGGATGAGCAAGCATTCTAAGTTTGGCAAGGGAAGAGGAAGAATATGAGAAAAAGGACAACAACAAAGGAAGATGAACCACAAGGTGGTAACGCTCCTTTTTCTTCCTACTTATTTCCAGCACTGTAAAGTGCATGATTGTCTTTACCTTCTCTGTATTCATGTGTGCTGTGAATAACCGCAGTTTGATTGATAAATTGTAATATGTTTCTGTGACATTATGAATACCAACTTGAATTTTGTGAGTTTAAAAGCAATAAAGCATCATGATCATAAACAAACAAGGAATTAAAGAAGAACTTAGCATGTGCATACAAGTATTGGAAAGCTAGTATGATTAATTGTTGCTCAATTGCATTAGATTTTATTTAATTGAAATCATGAAAACCTTGGAAAAGCAAATGCAGTTAAGGCAAGAAAGGAAAACGGGAAAGAATGAGAAAGCGGAAGGCTCTGGTACCGATGGCAATTCATTTGCTAAGTACTTGTGGTGTTTATGTATCAGGAAAAAAGCTTGAAAACAAAACACTTAGAGTCAAGGCTAGGCTCAAGTGCAAATGCACTCCCCCAAAGCTCAAGGTTCTGTGCATCAATGATTAGAGAGTCAAGAAAAGAAAGAAATGAGCTTAATGAAGTCCTCTAATTCAAATGCTTGTGGTGCTTATGTATCAAGTGGTAATACTTGAAAACAAAGCATTTAGAATCATAGCTTTGTTATCAACTCATGGGGTAAAGCACCCAAAAGGAGAAGCTAATAAGAAAATTAAAAGCTTGTTTCAAGGAAGAAATATAATGAAAAGATTTCATAAAATGAGCTAGATAGAAGCATCAATCATTTACATTTCTTTTGTGATTGTAGCATGCATAGAAAACTAGCCTACCATGAACATTAACTTCCTATTCTTCTAACCTTGAATTGTCAATCTCTATTGCATGATTCTTTTCTTGCTTGGGGACAAGCAAGGTTTAATTTTGGTGTTGTGATGACATGTCATCATGTCATGTTTTTCTATGCTTTTTCATACAAGAAATTGATGATTAGTGCTTAAATGTTGCATTCTTTTGTGCTTAAATGGTATATTTCTTTGATCTTTTGATTTTATAAACTTTGTAAAAATAAGAAAAAAAGAAGCAAAAAAAGCACAAAATAAGCTAAAAAGAAGAAAAGAGGAAATTTGAGCACATTTTGGAGTTGAGGCACACTTTGGAGCCTTATGCCACGCTTTTAGAAGCGTGGCCCATAACTAAATCAAGAAAGCGTGCTCCATGTTCACAATCAGCGCTCATATCTTAACTGGGCGTTCACTTTTGTTAACTGCGCATTCACTTTTGTTAACTTTCTCGTGAATTTCAGCTTGGAAGCAAGGGGAGCGTTCACTAAAGTTAACTGGGCGTTCACTTTTGTTAACTTGGCGCTGACAGTATGATCATGCCTTCTTCAAAGGACCATAACATGAGCTATAGATGTCCAATTGATGTGCTTCTAGTTGCATTGGAAAGCTGTCATTAAGTGCTTTCTAACGATGTATAACAATCTATATTTGGCATGAAATTGAAGCACAAGTGATAGGCATCTTTAAGGCCCAAAAGCCAACAAAGAAAGGCAATTTGTAACAACCCTAATTTTCGAGTACATGAGATCTTTTCTGAAAGTACGAATTTCTCCGGAAGATCAGTAAAGGAAACACCTCTGTTATATCATCAAGCATCTCAATCCTCATTATCATTATGTCATCCTTAAGCTAGAACCTCCTTTGAGGCAAGCTCGATAATGCAATCGCGAAGAACCTAGTTTTTGAACTGTATCGGTTGGCAGTTTTGATTCTAGTTTTCGTAAATAGTCTCAGTTTGACAAACCAGACTCGATTAATGATAGAAGAGAGATAATAGTATAATATTAGTATTATATTAGTATTAGAAGATGATTGAATGATATTATAAGGTTACCTGGTCTGTTTTAGTTAAAAACAGAAAATCAGTTTAACCGGGTTTACGGTTTACTGGTGCAGCTTAGCACCAGCACTCTCTGATGACTTTAGCAATGCTAAGGCCTCATTATACATGTTTTATTCTCATATTAAATATGTTACTAGTGTCATTTATGCTAGTAGCTCAGAAAATAATTTTTAGAGATGTTTTTACGAGTGTTCCGATACACCTAGTTTTAGTAGTTGTATACCAGAGATATTTTAATATTATTTTAATCCACCTCCAAGCCAACCAATCACAGCTCACCCTACACCCCCAAAACCCCCAAGGCTGCCTCATTTGCTCATTGTGGCCGAAAATCACCAAGAGAAAAAGGAGAGAAAGTTCTTGGTTCATAAATCTTCAAAGCTTGATTTCTTCTGAACTAAAACTCAAATCAAAACTCCGATTTCACCAAAATGATCCTCTCTTCTTCCTCTACATAACCATGTGACTTATCAAGGCTGGAAATAAGGTGAGATAGCTGTCTCCCTCCCTCTTCAATTCGGTTTTCAAGGAAAACCATGTAAACATGTGTTTTCTTGATGTTTTTCCTTAGGAATCATTCTTAACTTGACTTGAGGGCCAAGAAACGTGAATTTCCAGCAACTCTAAGGTGATATATCTCTTCCTAACATGCTGAGTGAGATTTGGTCAGTTGAGAGTTTTTGGATTTAAAGTTGTTCTTGATGTGATTTAGGAGGAAAAAGTGCTTAAGGACCACCTGAAAGTTTAACCGAATTAGGAGCAGCAAAACCAGGTAGGGTTTGATGAATTTAATCTTGATTGATTGTGTTTGAGTTGTGTAATTATGATATGGTTTGGCTGTGCTTGAAATTGATTGTTTATATGAGTGATTCTTGTTGAAAGTTTGTTGAAAATTTGATGAAATTTGATGATATTTAAGCTATGAATGTTGTTCTTGAGGGCTGCTGGAAAACAAAACCCTAGGCCTTAAATTGAGGTTCAATTTGTGTTGAAATCATGTGGAAAAGATGGGGTTTTAGTGGCTGGGAATTTATTATGAATTTTGGTAAAAATCGGTTGCTGAAAAGATTGAAAAACGGGTAAAAACAGAGAAAGAATCTGAAGAATTTATGAAGAACACGAAGAACACTTTGAGTGTGGTGAAGAACAATGAAGAACACCTTTTTGATTCATAAAAGGGCAAAGAAGTAATTATTTTGGTGTTTGAGGGGTTATTTTGTAATTTCTGAAAGTTAGGGTGGTAAAAGTAGAAATATTAAAAGTTACGGGTGGTAAAAAGTGAATTTTAAAGGTTAAAGGTTAAAGTAAAGTTAATTTTCGAAAATATATTAATAAAATAATAAATAATAATAAAATATTAAATAATAATATTTAATTAAAAATAATATTTTAATAAAAATAATAAAATAATGCAGAAAAGGCAATTTTCTGTAAAAGCTTTAGAAAGACAATTTTAAGTGCAGAATCTCATAATTACCTTCATAAAACACTTAGGGAGTGGTAATAACATGTTAGTGAGGAAAAGATAAAGAAAAGATAAAAGTTAAAGAAAAGATAAAAATCGAAGAAAAAGTCTGTAAAGTTTTAATGACAGAAAAACAGACAGACATTAGTGAACGAACTAGGGCAACATAGTTAGTCCTTGAGTTGCGACTAGGGTTAGGTATAATATGAAAAGTTAAACTGTTTCAGTATAGACTTAATGAACCTATACTTGGGACAAGCTAACTATTCATACCGAAATTTACATAAGCTTTAAATACGTACGTTAAGCAGAGAAAAGAGTAACCAGAGCAGAATAAAGAGATACAGAGAACAGAGTAACCAGAACAGAGAAAAGAGATCAAGAGAAAAGAGTAATTTGATAAAGATGGTTTGAATTAAGATGTTGTAAAAGTGAAAGATGTAAAGTTTGTACAGAATGATTGAACAGAGAAAGAAAGAGGTACTGCATAAGAATGTGAAAATGATGATGATTAATGAGAATGATGATGAATGATGATAATGAGAATGATTATGTGATGATCTGTTGCTTGAGGCAACCCAAGAGCTTCTGTAGGGAAACTAGGATACCTACAGCAATTTTCCGTTCACAAGAGCTTCTGTAGGGAAACTAGGATACCTACAGCAAGTTTCCGTTCCCAAGAGTATATTTCCTGCGAGTAGAACGCAGAGGCGGTCTCAATAGAGCTGCTAATAATTACATGCGCATTTATTTGAACGGAAAATCGTATCCGGGAAATCGAGAACTCGTGACCGGATAAATGTCGGGAATGCAGGTGCTAACCTACACATGAGCTCATGGCCTGTACTGGGACTAGACATGCATCATTCTTGTCTGCGCATCATTCTCTGTTGCATTCCTTTCTTTGTGTGATCTATTTCCTTGTGTTTGTCTGCTTGTATGCTATTTTTATGTTTTATTTGCTTGTATTCTTTTGTTTGTGTTCTGCTTTCTATTGTCTTTACTTTCTCTTTCTGTCTTTGTCCTTTGTTTACTGCTTCGCTATATTCTACTATTTGCCTGCTAATCGACCCCAAATAAATGAATATAACTAATAACCTCGACCCTACTAAGAACTCCCCAGTTCTTACCCCTTCTCTCTCCCTTCCCCTTCAGATGGAAGTAAGAGTACCTTACCGTAGTTCGCTGATGACCGTTCGCAAGAAGAGGATTCTGCTCTAGATAGTTTTCTGAATCTAGGGTGAATATCGTTCTCTATTTATATGTATATACTGTGAAACCAGCCAACGTCTACACCCCGTTCGTATGCGCTCTTTAATCTAAATCCTGTGTACGAGACTCCTATTGTGTGGCTACTTCATGAGGTACCAGAGAGACGTCCTCTGGAAAAGTCTGATCGTGCAGAGGAGTAGAAGATGATGTTCTACCTTTTGGTGACGTTCCACCTGACTTGAGTTTTGAAGACTTAGAACGTACTTTCCCTCGCTTTAGTAGTTTAGAGGGGCTAGGCAAGTATAGAGTCTAGGCTAGCCTGGGTGCCAGCTTAGGGACTTCTTGAACAGGTCAGGACCTGGGATGTTGTATATATATGTATATATAGATATTATTTAGCTATATCTAGGGGTGTTCTAACTAAAGGTCTATACTCTAACAAAGGCTGGATAAATGAATGTTTCTAGCTACTCGTGACGTATTTATGTGTGGTTGTTTATAACTGTTTTATCTGTTATTACTTGTGAATTGATTATGACTGATTCCGTCTATTAACCCAAATGTTTTCAAAAAAAAAAAAAATATACCTCGCAAATTAACCACGTTTTTAACAACGAATCAGGCTCATATGATAAATAATAGATAATAATTAGGAAGACAAATTGGTAGCGCTCAGTTTCTGGTATGATCTAGACATATTGAAAATTGGGTCGTTACAATTTGGTATCAGAGCAGTTCGTTCCCAGTAGAGCCTGGGGAGTGGACTGACTATGCTTCATTGCATACTCTGTTGTGTGTCTCATGCGTATAGGATATCCCAGTGATATATGTTGCATGATTGTTTCTGTGTTTTCATTCTGGGAATGTTCACACTGGACTTGAAGTGTTAAGACTGATCACCTTAATAATGATTGTTTGGTGTGAACGGGACCACGATGGGTTCACGGAGACAAGGCGTACGGGAAGGAATTCCTAATGTTAACTACGAGAGGGAACAGGAAACGTTTATGGCTACCATGAACGACGTGGCTGAAGTAGTGCGTGAAGCTGCTGTAGGAGCGGCTAGGGCTGTTGAACGTCTCAGAGTGAGAAATGGGAACGAGAATGGATACGGAGAAGATAATGGAAATGATGAGAATAATTTAGGGCATCCTGAAAGACCTATGACCCTTGCGACCTTTCTGAAGGTTAATCCGCCTAAGTTCAAGAGTACACTCGTTGCGACTGACGCTGATAACTGGTTTCGAGGTATTGAACGATCACTGAGGGCGCAGCATGTTCCGGAAGGACAACACGTGGAGTTTGCTACTTATATGCTCGAGGGAGAAGCTGAGTACTGGTGGCAGGGGGTACAGCGACTGTTGCAACAAGATGAAGGCGATATTCCTTGGAATACTTTTAAGGACAAATTTTATAAGAAGTATTTTCCGAGGGCAGCTCGTGATGCTAAGGAGATGGAACTTATGCAGCTGAAACAGGGTAATACAACTATTGCAGAATATGCCCGTAAATTTGATGACTTGTGCCGTTTCTCCAAAATCTGCCAAGGGAATCCTACTGACTTTAAAGAATGGAAGTGCTTGAAGTTCGAAGGGGGCCTTCGTGAGGATCTGATAAGTTCAGTAGTCCCATTGGAGATACGAAATTTTGCTGAGCTGGTTAATAAGTGCAAGTTAGTGGGAGAATGTGCTAAGAAGGTAACTGCCTCTAAAGCAAGTCGTCAAGGATTTCCACCAAGGAACTACAATAGCTATAGTTGGCAACCACGAAGGACAAACTTCAAGTCCCCTGGTGTGCCACAACGAAGGAACCCACAAGCTGGTAACGCTCCTGCTCGCCCTACGAGTGGAAACGGAGGTAGACTAAGGCAGGATAATGGTAAACGACCCCAGCAGGCACAGGTGAATACTACATGTAGGCAGTGTGGGAAGGATCATGGTAATAGACCCTGTTTGTTTGGAACATTCAAGTGTTATATTTGTAACGAACCAGGGCATATGGCTAAGAACTGCCCAAAGAGGTTTACCCAGAATCCAGCGCGAACCCAGCAACAAGGTCGAGTGTTTGCTATGACTGCTGATGATGCTATGCAATCAGATGCCCTGATCCAAGGTCAGTGTATTGTCAAAGATCGATTTCTAACTGTACTGTATGACTCGGGTGCATCGCATTCCTTTGTTTCTTTAACTGTTGCTCGTGAGTTGGGACTAGATTTCTCTGAGTTGAACTTTGATCTGATTGTCCATACACCTGCATCCCAAAATGTTTTGACTAGTTTAGTGTGCCTGCAAGTACCATTCACTATTAGGAACAGAACTTTTATACATGATCTAATCTGTTTGCCTCTATGTGGTTTAGAAGTTATTCTCGGGTTAGATTGGTTATCAAAGTATCATGTTTTCCTTGATTGCTTTGAAAGAACTGCTGTTATTCCGTCTGGTAGTTTAGATATTAAACCATTTTTGTCATATACCTTATATCTGAATTCTGTAAGAGTTACCTTAAACGGGAGTGATTGTGAGGGGTACGTTCTGTTAGCGGCTAGCTCAAATGACAATGAAGTAAGCTTAGAACAAATCCGAGTGGTGAAAGAATTTCCTGATGTTCTCTTGGACGACATACCTGAGTTTCCTCCTCAGCAAGAGATAAAATTCCGCATTGATCTAGTACCTGGAACCGGACCGATTTTCATAGCACCGTACCGGATGTCACCATTGCTTGCAGAGCTGAAGAAGCTATGAGATAGGATCGTAGTGGCCTATGGAGGTACAAGAACAAAATTTGTGTGCCTAACTTTGGAGAATTGCAACAAAAGATTCTTACAGAAGCTCATTGAAGCAGACTTTCTATGCACCCTGGAGTGACGAAGATGTATTGAGACTTGAAACAAATGTTCTGGTGGCCGGGCTTAAAGAGAAAAGTAGCTGATTATGTCTCAAGATGTTTAACCTGCTGGAAGGTGAAGGTGGAACACCAGAAGCCGTCAGGAACCCTGCAACCCTTAGAAATACCACAATGGAAATGGGAGCAGATTACTATGGATTTTATCACGAGATTTCCAAGAACCTCAACAGGACGTAGTGCCATTTGGGTGATTGTGGACAGGCTGCCAAAGTCGGCGTGCTTCTTTTCGATTCGAGTTGACTGTACTTCAGAAAGGCTGGAATGAATATATATATTCAAGAAATCGTACGACTACATGGGATACCTTCGTAAATTGTTTCAGATTGAGATCCGAGGTTTACTTCCAGATTCTGTGGAGTTTTCCAGAAAGCTTTAGGAACAGAATTGCATATGAGTACATCATACCATCCTCAGACAGACGGACAATCAGAGCGAACAATCTAGACATTGGAATACATGTTAAGATCTTGTGGGATGGATAACCAGGGCAGTTGGGATAAGTGTTTGCCATTGGTCGAGTTCGTCTACAACAACAGTTTCTAACAAAGTATCGAGATGGCACCATATGAAGCTCTCTATGGAAAAAGATGTCGGACACCATTGTGTTGGAATGACGATGGAGAAGTTAGTGTCTTAGGTCCAGACTTAGTGCAAGAAACTACTGAGAAGATAAAGGGTATTCGCCAGAAGATCCAGACCGCACAGAGCCGTCAAAAGAGCTATGCCGATAATAGACGTAGACCCTTAGAGTTTAGTGAGGGAGATCATGTCTTTCTAGAAGTAACTTCGATTACTGGAATAGGTAGAGTCCTTAAGACTAAAAAGGCTTAACCCGCAATACATGGAACCTTTCCAAATACTTAAAAGAGTCGGTCTAAGTAGCTTATCAAATAGTCCTTCCTCCTTATTTATCAAACCTTCATGATGTTTTTTTTTATGTCTCGCAACTTAAGAAATATATTCCCGACAAGAGTCACGTTTTACAACCAGAGACAGTACAGTTACGAAATGATTTGACATATCAAGCATCACCAGTTCAGATCGTAGAAAGAAGTGATAAGCAGCTGAGAGGCAAGACTCTTCGCTTAGTCAAAGTAGCTTAGGGACAAAGAGAAGAAGAAGAGCACACTTGGGAACTGGAAGATAAGATGAAAGCTAATTACCTGCATCTATTCTCAAGTAATTGAAATTTTGAGGGCAAAATTTTCTTTTAGGAGGGTAGAATGTAACAACCCTAATTTTCGAGTACATGAGATCTTTTCTGAAAGTACGAATTTCTCCGGAAGATCAGTAAAGGAAACACCTCTGTTATATCATCAAGCATCTCAATCCTCATTATCATTATGTCATCCTTAAGCTAGAACCTCCTTTGAGGCAAGCTCGATAATGCAATCGCGAAGAACCTAGTTTTTGAACTGTATCGGTTGGCAGTTTTGATTCTAGTTTTCGTAAATAGTCTCAGTTTGACAAACCAGACTCGATTAATGATAGAAGAGAGATAATAGTATAATATTAGTATTATATTAGTATTAGAAGATGATTGAATGATATTATAAGGTTACCTGGTCTGTTTTAGTTAAAAACAGAAAATCAGTTTAACCGGGTTTACGGTTTACTGGTGCAGCTTAGCACCAGCACTCTCTGATGACTTTAGCAATGCTAAGGCCTCATTATACATGTTTTATTCTCATATTAAATATGTTACTAGTGTCATTTATGCTAGTAGCTCAGAAAATAATTTTTAGAGATGTTTTTACGAGTGTTCCGATACACCTAGTTTAGTAGTTGTATACCAGAGATATTTTAATATTATTTTAATCCACCTCCAAGCCAACCAATCACAGCTCACCCTACACCCCCAAAACCCCCAAGGCTGCCTCATTTGCTCATTGTGGCCGAAAATCACCAAGAGAAAAAGGAGAGAAAGTTCTTGGTTCATAAATCTTCAAAGCTTGATTTCTTCTGAACTAAAACTCAAATCAAAACTCCGATTTCACCAAAATGATCCTCTCTTCTTCCTCTACATAACCATGTGACTTATCAAGGCTGGAAATAAGGTGAGATGGCTGTCTCCCTCCCTCTTCAATTCGGTTTTCAAGGAAAACCATGTAAACATGTGTTTTCTTGATGTTTTTCCTTAGGAATCATGCTTAACTTGACTTGAGGGCCAAGAAACGTGAATTTCCAGCAACTCTAAGGTGATATATCTCTTCCTAACATGCTGAGTGAGATTTGGTCAGTTGAGAGTTTTTGGATTTAAAGTTGTTCTTGATGTGATTTAGGAGGAAAAAGTGCTTAAGGACCACCTGAAAGTTTAACCGAATTAGGAGCAGCAAAACCTGGTAGGGTTTGATGAATTTAATCTTGATTGATTGTGTTTGAGTTGTGTAATTATGATATGGTTTGGCTGTGCTTGAAATTGATTGTTTATATGAGTGATTCTTGTTGAAAGTTTGTTGAAAATTTGATGAAATTTGATGATATTTAAGCTATGAATGTTGTTCTTGAGGGCTGCTGGAAAACGAAACCCTAGGCCTTAAATTGAGGTTCAATTTGTGTTGAAATCATGTGGAAAAGATGGGGTTTTAGTGGCTGGGAATTTATTATGAATTTTGGTAAAAATCGGTTGCTGAAAAGATTGAAAAACGGGTAAAAACAGAGAAAGAATCTGAAGAATTTATAAAGAACAGGAAGAACACTTTGAGTGTGGTGAAGAACAATGAAGAACACCTTTTTGATTCATAAAAGGGCAAAGAAGTAATTATTTTGGTGTTTGAGGGGTTATTTTGTAATTTCTGAAAGTTAGGGTGGTAAAAGTAGAAATATTAAAAGTTACGGGTGGTAAAAAGTGAATTTTAAAGGTTAAAGGTTAAAGTAAAGTTAATTTTCGAAAATATATTAATAAAATAATAAATAATAATAAAATATTAAATAATAATATTTAATTAAAAATAATATTTTAATAAAAATAATAAAATAATGCAGAAAAGGCAGTTTTCTGTAAAAGCTTTAGAAAGACAACTTTAAGTGCAGAATCTCATAATTACCTTCATAAAACACTTAGGGAGTGGTAATAACATGTTAGTGAGGAAAAGATAAAGAAAAGATAAAAGTTAAAGAAAAGATAAAAATCGAAGAAAAAGTCTGTAAAGTTTTAATGACAGAAAAATAGACAGACATTAGTGAACGAACTAGGGCAACATAGTTAGTCCTTGAGTTGCGACTAGGGTTAGGTATAATATGAAAAGTTAAACTGTTTCAGTATAGACTTAATGAACCTATACTTGGGACAAGCTAACTATTCATACCGAAATTTACATAAGCTTTAAATACGTACGTTAAGCAGGGAAAAGAGTAACCAGAGCAGAATAAAGAGATACAGAGAACAGAGTAACCAGAACAGAGAAAAGAGATCAAGAGAAAAGAGTAATTTGAAAAAGATGGTTTGAATTAAGATGTTGTAAAAGTGAAAGATGTAAAGTTTGTACAGAATGATTGAACAGAGAAAGAAAGAGGTACTGCATAAGAATGTGAAAATGATGATGATTAATGAGAATGATGATGAATGATGATAATGAGAATGATTATGTGATGATCTGTTGCTTGAGGCAACCCAAGAGCTTCTGTAGGGAAACTAGGATACCTACAGCAATTTTCCGTTCACAAGAGCTTCTGTAGGGAAACTAGGATACCTACAGCAAGTTTCCGTTCCCAAGAGTATATTTCCTGCGAGTAGAACGCAGAGGCGGTCTCAATAGAGCTGCTAATAATTACATGCGCATTTATTTGAATGGAAAATCGTATCCGGGAAATCGAGAACTCGTGACCGGATAAATGTCGGGAATGCAGGTGCTAACCGACACATGAGCTCATGGCCTGTACTAGGACTAGACATGCAACATTCTTGTCTGCGCATCATTCTCTGTTGCATTCCTTTCTTTGTGTGATCTATTTCCTTGTGTTTGTCTGCTTGTATGCTATTTCTATGTTTTATTTGCTTGTATTCTTTTGTTTGTGTTCTGCTTTCTATTGTCTTTACTTTCTCTTTCTGTCTTTGTCCTTTGTTTACTGCTTCGCTATATTCTACTATTTGCCTGCTAATCGACCCCAAATAAATGAATATAACTAATAACCCCGACCCTACTAAGAACTCCCCAGTTCTTACCCCTTCTCTCTCCCTTCCCCTTCAGATGGAAGTAAGAGTACCTTACCGTAGTTCGCTGATGACCGTTCGCAAGAAGAGGATTCTGCTCTAGATAGTTTTCTGAATCTAGGGTGAATATCGTTCTCTATTTATATGTATATACTGTGAAACCAGCCAACATCTACACCCCGTTCGTATGCGCTCTTTAATCTAAATCCTGTGTACGAGACTCCTATTGTGTGGCTACTTCATGAGGTACCAGAGAGACGTCCTCTGGAAAAGTCTGATCGTGCAGAGGAGTAGCAGATGATGTTCTACCTTTTGGTGACGTTCCACCTGACTTGAGTTTTGAAGACTTAGAACGTACTTTCCCTCGCTTTAGTAGTTTAGAGGGGCTAGGCAAGTATAGAGTCTAGGCTAGCCTGGGTGCCAGCTTAGGGACTTCTTGAACAGGTCAGGACCTGGGATGTTGTATATATATATGTATATATAGATATTATTTAGCTATATCTAGGGGTGTTCTAACTAAAGGTCTATACTCTAACAAAGGCTGGATAAATGAATGTTTCTAGCTACTCGTGATGTATTTATGTGTGGTTGTTTATAATTGTTTTATCTGTTATTACTTGTGAATTGATTATGACTGATTCCGTCTATTAACCCAAATGTTTTCAAAAAAAAAATATACCTCACAAATTAACCACGTTTTTAACAACGAATCAGGCTCATATGATAAATAATAGATAATAATTAGGAAGACAAATTGGTAGCGCTCAGTTTCTGGTATGATCTAGACATATTGAAAATTGGGTCGTTACACAATTGGCATACATGAAGGGAGCGTGGCATTCAAGGAAGTAAACGCTAGACAGCATCAAGCGCTCAACCAAGAAGCAAAGTTCACTCAAGTGAACTTCCCGTTCACAAAAGTAAACGTTTGCGTGGTGCTGGCCAAGGAAAGCAAAGCATAGCACTCATTAAAGGAGCAGCGTTCAAATGCTTGAACGGAGCATTCACTTGTGTGAACATTTTCATGCTCTTGTCCAAGGGAACCAAGGAAGGGTAGCGCTAAAAAATTATAGCGCAGCGCCCACACCATGGTTCCAAGAGGGAGCACGCACCAAAGGGAGAGCATAGCGCTCAATTATGGAAGCACAGCACTCACCAAACATGCACTGGCCAAGGTTCGAAGAGGGAGCATGCACCATGAAGACATGCGCTCAAGGAAGGCGCGCATCAACGCACGTAGCGTTCAACAAGGCAACACAGCGTTCAAAATGTGAGTGCTAGGAGCATGCCATGACACGAGGGATGCACGCCTTGGAGCAGGGAATGTGGAGTTCACAAAAGTGAACTGAACGCTCCACTGCAAGGAGACCCAAGCCACCAAATGCATCCTGATCCACTTGAACCAAGCCAACACCATCCGGATTCACTCTCATTCAAGGCCAAACCAATAAAATCCCATTGGACATGACTCAAAGGCACAATAAATAATTAGAATAGGAATTTCATTTGAATTATAATTTGTTTTCAATTTCAATTTCATTTTCATTTTGTAAAGCCTATATAAAGGCATCAATTTCATTTCATAAAAAGGGAGGCTAGCTCTGATAGAGAGCAGTAGGAGTAAGAGTAGAATAGAGAGCTCTCTTTTTATTTTCCTTTTTGAATTTGAGAATTAGAAATTAGATCTGGGTTTTATTTTCTTTTCGGTTTCATCTTCTTTCCTCTGTAATTTATTTTCTGTTTTGATCGACAAAGCAATTGAGCTCTTGGCTTTCTTTCTATTTTTACTATTTCATTGAAATTGTTAACTGGTCCATGAAATTGTGATCTCTAATAATGGCATTCAACTTGGTGTGTGCATCTACTAACTCAGCACTTTCTTCACAACTTCGCACAACTAACCACCAAGTGCACTGGGTCGTCCAAGTAATAAACCTTATGTGAGTAAGGGTCGATCCCATGGAGATTGTTGGTATGAAGCAAGCTATGGTCATCTTGTAAATCTCAGTTAGGCGGATAATAAATGGTTATGGAGTTTTCGAATAATAATAATAAATAAATAGAAAATAAAGATAGAAATACTTATGTAATTCATTGGTGAGAATTTCAGATAAGTGTATGGAGATGCTTTGTCCCTGTAGGATCTCTGCTTTCCTACTGCCTTCCTTCAATCCTTCTTACTCCTTTCCATGGCAAGCTGTATGTAGGGCATCACCATTGTCAATGGCTACATCCCATCCTCTCAGTGAAAATAGTCCAAATGCTTTGTCACAGCATGGCTAATCATCTGTCGGTTCTCGATCATGTCGAAATAGAATCCCTTGATTCTTTTGCGTTTGTCATCACGCCCAACAATCGCGAGTTTGAAGCTCGTCACAGTCATTCAATCCTTGAATCCTACTCAGAATACCACAGACAAGGTTTAGACTTTTCGGATTCTCATGAATGCCGCCATCAATTCTAGCTTATACCACGAAGATTCTGATTAAGGAATCCAAGAGATATGCGCCCGGCCTAAGGTAGAACGGAAGTGGCTGTCAGGCACGCGTTCATAGGTGAGAATGATGATGAGTATCACAGATCATCACATTCATCATGTTGAAGTGCAGCGAATATCTTAGAACAGGAATAAACTGAATTGAATAGAAAATAGTAGTAATTGCATTAAAACTTGAAGTACAGCAGAGCTCCACACCCTTAATCTATGGTGTGTAGAAACTCCATCGTTGAAAATACGTAAGTGATGAAGGTCCAGGCATGGCCAAATGGCCAGCCCCCATGAATGATCAATAGTCTCCTAAGATGAATAATGGAATAAAATCGAGACCAAAGATGTCTAATACAATAGTAAAATGTCCTATTTATACTAGACTAGCTAGTAGGGTTTACAGAAGTAAGTAATTGATGCAGAAATCCACTTCCAGGGACCACTTGGTGTGTGCTTGGGCTGAGCTTGAGCTTTACACATGCAGAGACTTCTTTTGGAGTTGAACGCCAAGTTGTAACGTGTTTCTGGCGTTCAACTCTGGTTCGTGACGTGTTTCTGGCGTTTGACTCCAGATTGCAACATGGAACTGGCGTTGAGCGCCAGTTTACGTCATCTAATCTGGAATAAAGTATGAACTATTATATATTTCTGGAAAGCTCTGAATGTCTAATTTCAAACCCCATTAAGAGCGCACTATTTGGAGTTCTGTAGCTCCAGAAAATCCATTTCGAGTGCAGGGAGGTCAGGATCCAACAACATCAACGGTCCTTTGTTAGCCTTTTACCAGAGTTTTGCTCAGGTTCCTCAATTTCAGCCAGAAAGTACCTGAAATCACAGAAAAACACACAAACTCATAGTAAAGTCCAGAAATGTAAATTTAGCATAAAAACTAATAAAAATATCCCTAAAAGTAGCTAGATCTTACTAAAAACTACCTAAAAACAATGCCAAAAAGCGTATAAATTATCCGCTCATTACAACACCAAACTTAAATTGTTGCTTGTTCCCAAGCAACTGAAAATCAATTAGGATAAAAAGAAGAGAATATACTATAAAGCTCAAAATATCAATGAATATTAATCGAATTAGATGAGCTGGACTTGTAGCTTTTTGCTTCTGAACAGTTTTGGCATCTCACTTTATCCGTTGAAGTTTAGAATGATTGGCATCTATAGGAACTTAGAATTTCAGATAGTGTTA
Organism: Arachis stenosperma; assembly: GCF_014773155.1. NCBI lineage: Eukaryota > Viridiplantae > Streptophyta > Magnoliopsida > Fabales > Fabaceae > Arachis > Arachis stenosperma. The sequence continues at coordinate 96,785,303 of NC_080381.1, forward strand.
TTGATTCTCCTAGTTAAGTTTGTTGATTCTTGAACACAGCTACTTTCATGAGTCTTGGCTGTGGCCCTAAGCACTTTGTTTTCCAGTATTACCACCGGATACATAAATGCCACAGACACATGACTAGGTGAATCTTTTTAGATTGTGACTCAGCTTTGCTAAAGTTCCCAGTTAGAGGTGTCCAAAGCTCTTAAGCACACTCTCTTTGGATCACGACTTTAACCACTCAATCTCAAGCTTTTCACTTGGACCTGCATGCCACAAGCACATGGTTAGGGACAGCTTGATTTCGCCACTTAGGCCTAGATTTTATTTCCTTGGGCCCTCCTATCCATTGATGTTCAAAGCCTTGGATCCCTTTTACCCTTGCTTTTTGGTTTTAAGGGCTATTGGCTTTTTCTGCTTGCTTTTTCTTTTTCTTTCTATTATTTTTTTTCCGCCACTTTTTTTTCACAAGCTTTTACTATTCACTGCTTTTTCTTACTTCAAGAATCAATTTCATGATTTTTCAGATTATCAATAGCATTTCTCTTTGTTCATCATTCTTTCAAGAGCCAACAATTTTAACATTCATAAACAACAAGATAAAAAATATACACTGTTCAAGCATTCATTCTGAAAACAAAAAGTATTGTCACCACATAAATATAATTAAACTAAATTCAAGGATAAATTTGAAACTCATTTACTTCTTGTTCTCTTGTATTAAAAACATGTTTTATTTAAGAAAGGTGAAGGATTCATGGAATTATTCATAGCTTTAAGACATAGTTACTACATACTAATGATCATGTAATAAAGACACAAACATAGATAACACAAAGCTTAAAAAAAAAAAAAAGAGAAATAAGAACAAGGAATGAGTCCACCTTAGTGATGGTGGCACTTTTTTGAAGGACCAATGGTGCTTTTTGAGCTCCTTTATGTCTCTTCCTTGCCTTTGTTGCTTGATCCCTAGTGATTTTGGTGCTCCTATCCTTAGTTGCTCCCAATAATTGTGTGGAGGAAAATGTATCCCCTGAGGTATCTCAAGGATCTCTTGATTTGCAGTCAAACGCTCTACTACTGAGCTATGGACCCTTGAGATGAATCTCTCCATCTCCCGTGACTCAAAGGTGGAAGCTTTTGTCTTCCCTTTTCCTTTTCTAGAGGTTTCTCTGGCTTTAGGCGCCATAGGTGGTTATGGAAAAACAAAAAAAAGCTATGCTTTTACCACACCAAACTTAGAATATTGCTCGCCCTCGAGAAAGAGAAGAAAGAATAGACGAAGAAGAAGAAAATATGGAGGAGAGGCAGAGAAGGTTGTGTTACGGCCAAGGAGGAGAAGAGAAGGTTGTGTTGTGTGAAAATGAAGAAGAATGGAGGGGTTTATATAGTGGAGGGAGAGGGAGTAGGTTCAGCTATTTAGGGTGGGTTTGGGTGGGAAAGAGATTTTGAATTTTGAAGGTAGGTGGGGTTTATGGAGAAGAGTGGAAGGATGTGAGTGGTGAAGAGGTGATGGAGAAGAGAGATTGAGGTAGGTGGGGATCCTGTGGGGTCCACAGATCCTGAGATGATCCTGTGGCGTCCACAAATCCTGAGGTGTCAAGGATTTACATCCCTGCACCAATGAGGCGTGTAAAACGCCCTTTTCATGCAACCCTGGCGTTGAGCGCCAGATTGATGCTTGTTTTGGGCGTTCAATGCCCATTTGCAGCATGTTTCTAGCGTTGAACGCCAGTTCCATGCTTGTTTCTGGCGTTCAGCGCCAGCTCTCCTCAGGGTGTATTCCTAGCGTTTAAATGCCAGAATGTTGCTTGTTTCTGGCGTTCAACGCCAGATCCATGCTATGTTCTGGCGTTGAACACCAGCTAGATGCTCCTTACTGGCGTTTAAATGCCAGTAAGCCCTTCCTCCAGGGTGTGCTTTTTTTTCTGCTATTTTTGATCCTGTTTTTAATTTTAATATTTATTTTGTGACTCCACATGATTATAAACCTAATACAACATAAAAGAACAATAAAAGAAAAATAAAATAAGATAAATAAAAATTGGGTTGCCTCTTAATAAGCGCTCCTTTAATGTCACTAGCTTGACAGTGGGCTCTCATGGAGCCTCACAGGTGATCAAGTCAATGTTGTAGACTCCCAACACCAAACTTAGAGTTTGGATGTGGGGATTTAACACCAAACTTAGAGTTTGGCTATGGCCTCCCAACACCAAACTTAAATTTTGATTGTGGGGGCTCTATTTGACTCTGTATTGAGAGAAGCTTTTTATGCTTCCTTTCCATTGTTACAGAGGAACACCCTTGGGTCTTAAACACAAGGTAGTCCCCATTCAATTGAAGGACTAATTCTCCTCTGTTAACATCTATCACAGCTCCTGCTGTGGCTAGGAAAGGTCTTTCAAGGATGATGCATTCATCCTCCTCCTTCCTAGTGTCTAAGATTATGAAATCAGCAGGGATGTAAAGGCCTTTAACCTTTACCAACACGTCCTCTACCAATCCATAAGCTTGTCTTACTGACTTGTCTACCAATTGCAATGAGAATATGGCATGTAGTACCTCAATAATCCCCAGTTTCTCCATTACAGAGAGTGGCATAAGATTTATGCCTGACCTTAGGTCACACAGAGCCTTTTCGAAGGTCATGGTGCCTATGGTACAGGGTATTAAGAATTTACCAGGATCTTGTTTCTTTTGAGGTAAAATTTGCTGAACCCATGTATCTAGTTCACCAATGAGCAAGGGTGGTTCACCTTCCCAAGTCTCATTACCAAAAAAATTGGCATTTAGCTTCATGATAGCTCCTAGATATTGAGCAACTTGCTCTCCAATTACATTTTCATCCTCTTCAAAGGAAGAATAATTTTCAGAGCTCATGAATGGCAGAAGGAGGTTTAATGGGATCTCTTTGGTCTCTATATGACCTTCAGATTCCTTTAAGTCCTCAATAAGGAACTCCTTCTTGCTTGAGAGACGTCCCCTGAGGTCTTTCTCATTGGGATTCACGTCCTCTCCTTCCTCTCTATGTTCGGCCATGTTGATAATGTCAATGGCCTTGCACTCTCTTTTTGGATTCTCTTCAGTATTGCTTGGGAGAGTACTAGGAGGAGTTTCAGTGATTTTCTTACTCAGCTGGCCCACTTGTGCCTCCAAATTCTGATGGAAGACCTTGTTTCACTCATGAAGCTTAGAGTGGCCTTAGATAGATCAGAGACTATATTTGCTAAGTTAAAGGTGCTTTACTCAGAATTCTCTGTCTGTTACTGAGAAGATGATGGAAAAGGCTTGCTATTGCTAAACCTATTTCTTCCACCATTGTTAAAGCCTTGTTGAGGCTTTTGTTGATCCTTCCATGAGAAATTTGGATGATTTCTCCATGAGGGGTTATAGTTGTTGCCAAAGGCTTCCCCCATGTAATTTACCTCTGCCATTGCAGGGTTTTCAGGATCATAAGTGTATTCTTCAGAAGATGCCTCTTTAGTGCTGTTGGATGCATTTTGCCATCCATTCAGACTTTGAGAAATCATGTTGACTTGCTGAGTCAACATTTTGTTCTAAGCCAATATGGCATTCAGAGCATCAATTTCAAGAACTCCCTTCCTCTGAGGCGTCCCATTATTCACGGAATTCCTCTCAGAAGTGTACATGAATTGGTTATTTGCAACCATTTCAATAAGTTCCTGAGCTTATGCAGGCATTTTCTTTAGGTGAATGGATCCACCTGCAGAATGGTCCAGTGACATCTTAGAGAACTCAGACAGACCATAATAGAATATATCTAACATGGTCCACTCTGAAAACATGTCAGAAGGACACTTTTTGGTCATCTGCTTGTATCTTTCCCAAGCTTCATAGAGGGATTCACCATCTTTTTGCTTGAAGGTCTAAACATCTACTCTAAGCTTGCTCAGCTTTTGAGGAGGAAAGAATTTAACCAAGAAGGCCGTGACCAGCTTATCCCAAGAGTTCAGGCTATCCTTAGGTTGTGAGTCCAACCATGTTCTAGCTCTGTCTCTTACAGTAAAAGGGAAAAGCATGAGCCTGTAGACTTCAGGATCTACTCTATTAGTCTTAACAGTCTCACAGATCTGCAAGAACTCAGTTAAAAACTGGTAGGGATCCTCTGATGGAAGTCCATGAAATTTGCAGTTTTGTTGCATTAGAGCAACTAGTTGAGGTTTCAGCTCAAAATTGTTTGCTCCAATGGCAGGAATTGAGATGCTTCTTCTATCAAACTTGGAAGTAGGTGTAGTATAATCACCAAGCATCCTCCTTGCATTATTTTTGTTGGGTTCGGCTGCCATATCCTTTTCTTCTTTGAAAATTTCAGTAAGGTTGTCTCTGGATTGTTGTAATTTAGCTTCTCTTAGTTTTCGTTTCAGAGTCCTTTCAGGTTCAGGATCAACTTCAACAAGAATGCAATTTTCTTTGTTCCTGCTCATATGAGAAAGAAGAGAACAGAAAAGGAAGAGGAATCCTCTATGTCACAGTATAGAGATTCCTTTATGTTAGTAGAAGAAAGGGAATAAGAGTGAAGAAGAATGAATAATCCAAACACAAGGGTGAGGATAGGAGCAGAGATTTGAGATGAAGAGAAGTGTTAGTAAATGAATAAATAAATAGAATAAGATGAGAGAGAGAAGTTTTCGAAAATAATTTTTGAAAAGGAGTTAATGATTTTCAAAAATTAAAGGGGAAATAAAATTAAAATTAAAATTTAAAACAATTAATTAATTAAAAAATAATTTTAAAAAGAGGGAGGTAATTTTCGAAAATTAGAGAGCTAAAATTAGTTAGGTGGTTTTAAAAAAGAAAAAAAAACAAAAGTTAATTGGTTAGTTGAAAAAGATTTGAAAATCAATTTTGAAAAGATAGGAAGTTAGAAAAGATATTTTGAAATCAAATTTTTGAAAAAGATATGATTTTAAAAGATATGATAAAAAGATATGATTTTTAAGAAAAAGACATTTTGAAAAAGATTTAATTTTTAAAATTAAAATTGATTACTTAACTAACAAGAAACTAAAATATATGATTCTAGAATTTAAAGATTGAACCTTTCTTAACAAGAAAGTAACAAACTTCAAATTTTTGAATCAATCACATTAATTGTTAGTAAAGTTTCAATTTTGAGATAAAGATAAGAAAAAAATTTTGAAAATAAATTTTAAAAATTTCGAAAATAATAAAAAAAATGAAAAAGATTTTATTTTTGATAAAGATTTTGAAAAGATAAGATTTTTAAAATTGAAATTTTGACTTGACTAACAAGAAATAACTAATTTTAAAAAATTTTTTGACTAAGTCAACCCAAAATTTCGAAATTTTTTAGCAAATTAAGAAAAATATATTTTTTTTTATTTTTAAATTTTTAATGATGAGTGAGAAAAACACAATTATGACCCAAAACATGAAAATTTTGGATCAAAACACATTATGCATGCAAGAACATTATGAATGTCAAGATGAACACCAAGAACATTTTGAAGATCATGACGAACATTAGGAACATTTTTTTGAAAAATTTTTTATGCAAAGAAAACATGTAAGACACCAAACTTAGAAATCTTTAATGCTTAGACACTATGAATGCAAAAATGCACATGAAAAATAATAAAAGACACAAAACAAGAAAACATCAAGATCAAACAAGAAGACTTACCAAGAACAACTTGAAGATCATGAAGAACACTATGAATGCATGAATTTTCGAAAAATGCAAGAACAAGATGAATATGCAATTGACACTAAACTTAAAATTTGACTAAGGACTCAAACAAGAACACAAAAATATTTTTGATTTTTATGTTCTTATGATTTTATAAATTTTTTGGATTTTTGTATAATTTTTTTCCGAAAACATATAGGAAAAAGAAAATAAGAATTTCAAAAATTTTTAAGAAGAATTCCAGGAATCTTTCAATGTTAGCCTAAAGCTCCAATCCAAGGGTTGGACATGGCTTAATAGCCAGCTGATGACAAGTCATCTTAGCCTAGTTTACTAGTCTTTTTCTTTGATTTTCATTTGGTTTTATGCACTTTCTTGAGCCACGAGTAAGCCATTTGGGTGGAATTTCATATTTCCTTAGATTCAATCAACCATGGATTAATTGATGCATTTTCATGAGTTTTTGTGCCATAATTGCTTATATGACAAGAAGAAGAATAACTCTCATGATTATGGCATAGCTTTGATACAATTGTTGATTGATGATAGGTGGAATAAAGCTTGGAAGAAGGTTGCAAGAATGGGCTTGGAAAGAAGGGATTCACATTTGAGCTCACGTTTGATTTACTACAATCTCACCCTGAGGTCTCTCTGTTTGATTTACTGCACTTTTGAGAAATTGGAAATTGAATTTAGTTCTTCTGCTGTTTGATTTTAAATTCTCTTGCAATTGAATTCTGAATTTGGATCTAGGAAGGCATTGAGATCTAGACTTGGTTATCTAGTCTCTTGAGTCCTGAGATCTGGAGTTTTCATTTCAATTTCCGTGTTGAATGCTTCACCAAGCTTATTTACATTTCTGTTTGAGATCTAGTTTAATTGAATCCATCTTCTTCTCTTCCGTTTGTTTAATTTTACTGTTCTTTGTTTAATTTCTACAATCCCACATCCCTGACCCATTTACAATTCAAGCAATTTAGATTTCTTGCACTTTAAGTTTCTGCAATTTACATTTCTTGTAATTTAAGATTCAGCTTTTTTTCCTTTTGTTCCTTTAATTTCCTGTAATTCACCCACTCCCCTTTACAATTCATGCAATTTAGTTTCTGTCAATTATAAATCACTCAAATCAACTCTTGTTTGCTTGACTAAATCAACCACTAAGCTAAAATTGCTCAATCCTTCAATCCCTGTGTGATCGACCTCACTCCCGTGAGTTTTATTACTTGATGCGACCCGATATACTTGCCGGTGAGTTTTGTGTTAGATCGTTTTCCACACATCAAGTTTTTGGCGCCGTTGCCGGGGATTGAAATAGATTGACAATGATTAAGTGAGGTGGTAGTTTAGATCAAGCACTTTTTCTTTAATTTTGATTAACCCACTAACTGTTTGAGATTTTGTCTCAATTAACTGTACTCAAATTTCAAGAGTGCTGCTGTTTGTTCTTTGTGGATTGTGTGTATGACATAGGTAAGAGGAGATATTCCTCACTTCTCTGAGCAAGACCAACGAACTCTCAGGAGGTTGAGAAGAGAAGCTAGAGGAAAAGGTCTTATTGGAGAAGATGAAGTCTCTGAGGAAGAAGAGTACCACGAAATGGAAGGGAATCACTCAAACTTGAATGCAACAGGGGGAGTAACTGATGAACGGATAATTTATACGCTTTTTGGCATTATTTTTAGTATGTTTTTAGTTTGTTTTAGTTAGTTTTTATTATATTTTTATTAGTTTTTAGTTAAAATTCACTTTTCTGGACTTTACTATGAGTTTGTGTGTTTTTCTATGATTTCAGGTATTTTCTGGCTGAAATTGAGGGATCTGAGCAAAAATCTGATTCAGAGGCTGAAAAGGACTGCAGATGCTGTTGGATTCTGACCTCCCTGCACTCGAAGTGGATTTTCTAGAGCTACCGAAGCCCAATTGGCGCACTCTGAATTGCGTTGGAAAGTAGACATCTTGGGCTTTCCAGCAATGTATAATAGTTCATACTTTGCCCGAGATTTGATAGCCCAAACAGGCGTTCCAAGTCAGCTCAAGAATTCTGGCGTTTAACGCCGGAACTGGCACAAGAATGGGAGTTAAACGCCCAAACTGGCACAAAAGCTGGCGTTTAACTCCAAGAAAAGTCTCTACACATGAAAGCTTCAATGCTCAGCCCAAGCACACACCAAGTGTGTAACAACCCTGATTTTCGAGTACGCGGATCTTTTCTACAGGCACGAATTTCTCCGGAAGATCAGTAAAGGGAACACCTCTGCTGTATCATCAAGCATCTCAATCCTCATTGTCATTATGACATCTTTAGGCCAAAACCTCTTTTGAGGCAAGCTCGACAACGCGGCCACGGAAAACCTAGATTTTGAACCGTATCGGTTAGGAGTTTTGATTCTAGTTTTCGTAAATAGGCTCAGTTTGACGAACCGGACTCGATTCATGAGAGAAGAAAGATAATAGTATAATATTATCATTATATTAGTATTATAAAATGCTTGAATGATATTATAAGGTTACCTGGTATGTTTTAGTTAAAAACAGAAAATCGGTTTAACCGGGTTTACGGTTTACTAGTGCAGCTTAGCACTAGCACTCTCTGATGACTTTAGCAATGCTGAGGCCTCATTATACATGTTCTATTCTCATAATAAATATGTTACTAGTGTCATTTATGCTAGTAGCTTAGAAAATAATTTTTAGAGATGTTTTTACGAGTGTTCCGATACACCTAGTTTTAGTAGTTGTACACCAGAGATATTTTAATATTATTTTAATCCACCTTCAAGCCAACCAATCACAACTCTCCTTACACCCACAAGACACTCCAAGGCTGGTCATTTACTCCCTTTGGCCGAAAATGTGAAGAGAGAAAAGAGAGAAACTTTCATGACCCTTTAATCTTCAAAGTTTGATTTCTGCTGAACTAAAACTCAAATCAAAACTCCGATTTCACCAAAATGATCCTCTCTTCTTCCTCTACATAACCATGTGACTTATCAAGGCTGGAAATAAGGTGAGATGGCTCTCTCCCTCCCTCTTCAATTCGGTTTTCAAGGAAAACCATGCAAAACATGTGTTTTCTTGATGTTTTTCCTTAGGAATCATGCTTAACTTGACTTGAGGGCCAAGAAACGTGATTTTCCAGAAAGTCTAAGGTTATAAATCACTTCCTAACATGCTGAGTGAGATTTGGTTAGTTGAGGGTTTTTGGATTTAAAGTTGTTCTTGATGTGATTTAGGAGGAAAAAGTGCTAAAGGAACACCTGAAAGTCTAACTGAATTAAGAGCAGCAAAACCAGGTAGGGTTTGATGAATTTAATCTTGATTGATTGTGTTTGAGTTGTGTAATTATGATATGGTTTGGCTGTGCTTGAAATTGATTGTTTATATGAGTGATTCTTGTTGAAAGTTTGTTGAAAATTTGATGAAATTTGATGATATTTAAGCTATGAATGTTGTTCTTGAGGGCTGCTGGAAAACGAAACCCTAGGCCTTAAATTGGGGTTCAATTTGTGTTAGAATCATGTAGAAAAGATGGGGTTTTAGTGGCTGGGAATTTATTTTGAATTTTGGTAAAAATCGGTTGCTGAAAAGACTGAAAAACGGGTAAAAACAGAGAAAGAATCTGAAGAATTTATGAAGAACATGAAGAACACTTTGAGTGTGGTGAAGAACATTGAAGAACACCTTTTAGATCTTAGAAAGGGCAAGGAAGTAATTGTTTTGGTGTTTAAGGGGTTATTTGGTAATTTCTGAAAGTTAGGGTGGTTAAAGTAGAAATATTAAAAGTTACCGGGGTAAAAAGTGAATTTTAAAGGTTAAAGGTTAAAGTAAAGTTAATTTTCGAAAATTTAATAATAAAATAATAAATAATAATAAAATATTAAATAATAATATTTAATTAAAAATAATATTTTAATAAAAATAATAAAATAATGCAGAAAAGGCAGTTTTTTGTAAAAGCTTTTGAAAGACAACTTTAAGTGCAGAATCTCATAATTACCTTCATAAAACACTTAGGGAGTGGTAATAACATGTTAGTGAGGAAAAGATAAAGAAAAGATAAAAAGTTGAAGAAAAGATGGAAGCCGAAGAAAAAGTCTGTAAAGTTTTAATGGCAGAAAAACAGACAGAGATTAGTGAACGAACTAGGGCAACATAGTTAGTACTTGAGTTGCGACTAAGGTTAGGTATTATATGAAAAGTTAAACTGTTCCAGTATAGACTTAATGAACCTATACTTGGGACAGGCTAACTATTCATACCGAAATTTACATAAGCTTCAACTGTATATGTTAAGCAGAGAAAATCAGAGCAGAGTAGGAAAACACAGAGAGCAGAATAATCAGAGTTGAGGAAAGAGATAAAGAGAAGAAGAGTAACATATATATATAGGAAATAGTAATCAGAGAAAAATAAAGAGATACAGAAAACAGAGTAATTAGAGCAGAGTAAAGAGATAAAGGGAAAGTTAAGAAAGGTTTAGGAATATGTGTTAAGGATTCAAAGGGAAAGAGGAAATGAAGAGTGATTTGTGGATTTGTTGGGGTTGAGAAAGGATAACGAAAAACGATAAAAGGCGGGAATACCCCATGAACTGTTAGTTGTTTAACTACGGGGGACACCCATGAACTGATAGTTGGTTGAATTCGGGAAGTACCCACGAACCAAATGATCATTGATCTCGGGAAAACCCATAAATTGTTATTTGTTTTATAAGCGGGAAAAACCCACGGACTGATAATCATTGATTACGGGAATAACCCATGAATCGTTGTATGTTGATCTCGGGTATAACCCACGAACTGAAGATCACTATGTTATTGTGTAATGATCTCGGGTATAACCCACGAACTGAAGATCTCTGTTTTATTGTTGTGAATTGATCTCGGGGACGCCCACGAAATGAGGATCACTGTTTCCCCTTGTGCGTATATTATGGGGTCGGGCTTTGCGCCGACTGCCGGTAGTCACGAAGGAGTGGTATTCTTACCACCGACACATATGCACTAAGGACACAAAGGGAAGCCATATCTGGGACTTGTTCCTAGGTAATGTCGGGATGCAGGGTGTAAACCGACACGTGAGCTCATGGCCTGCATAGGACAGACATGCATCATAATTGGTTGTCATTTCCTCTGTTATGATTGTTGAGTAAATGTATGCTTTGTTTGTTTGTATTCTATTCTTTGTATTTGTGTTGTACTTTCTTGTGTTCTTTTGTTTGTGTCCTGCTTTCTGTTGTCTCTATTTCTTTTAATTTATCTATCTTCTGTTTACTGCTCATCTATATTCTGTTATTCATCTGCCAAACAACATAGAATTAATGAACTTAACTAATAACCCCGACCCTACTAAGAACTCCCCAGTTCTTACCCCTTCTCTCTCCCTTCCCCCTTCAGATGGAAGTAAGAGTACCTTACCATAGTTCGCTGATGACCGTTTGCAAGAAGAGGATTCTGCTCTAGATAGTTTTCTGAGTCTAGGGTGAATATCGTTCTCTGTTTATATGTATATACTGTGAAACCAGCCAACGTCTACACCCCGTTCGTATGCGCACTTTAACCTAAATCCTGTGTACGAGACTCCTATTGTGTGGCTACTTCATGAGGTACCAGAGAGACGTCCTGTGGAAAAGTCTGATCGTGTAGAGGAGTAGCAGATGATGTTCTATCTTTTGATGACGTTCCACCTGACTTGAGTTGTGAAGACTTAGAACGTACTTTCCCTCGATTTAGTAGTTTAGAGGGACTAGGTGAGTATAGAGTCTAGGCTAGCCTGGGTGCCAGCTTAGAGACCTCTTGAACAGGTCAGGACCTGGGATGTTGTATGTATATATATGTATATAGTTATTATCTAGCTATATCTAGGGTGTTCTAACTAAAAGTCTATACTTAAATAAAAGTTGGATCACTGAATGTTGTTGACTGCTTGTGATGTATTTATGTGTAGTTGTTTATAACCGTTTTATCTGTTATCAGTTGTGAATTGATTATGTATGATTCCGTCTATTAACCCAAATGTTTTCAAAAAAAAAAAATATACCTCGCAAATTAACCACGCTTTTAGCAACGAATCAGGCTCATATGATAAATAATAGATAATAATTAGGAAGACAAATTGGTAGCGCTCAGTTTCCGGTATGATCTAGACATATTGAAAATTGGGTCGTTACAAAGTGGGCCCGGAAGTGGATTTTTATGTCATTTACTCATCTTTGTAAACCCTAAGCTACTAGTTCTCTATATATAGGACCTTTTACTATTGTATTTTCATCTGGGTAGCTATCTTTGAGTAGTCTTATGCTATCTTAGATCATTGGGAGGCTGGCCTCACAGCCATGCCTAGACCTTGTTCTTATGCATTTTCAACGGTGGAGTTTCTACACACCATAGATTAAGGTGTGGAGCTCTGCTGTACCTCGAGTATTAATGCAATTACTATTGTTCTTCTATTCAATTCAGCTTATTCTTGTTCTAAGATATTCATTCGCACCCAAGAACATGATGAATGTGATAATTATGTGACGCTCATCATCATTCTCACTTATGAACGCGTGCCTGACAACCACTCCCGTTCTACAAGCAAACAAGGCTTGAATGTTTATCTCTTGGATTCCTTAATCAGAATCTTCGTGGTATAAGCTAGAATTGATGGCGACATTCAAGAGAATCCGGAAGGTCTAAACCTTGTCTGTGGTATTCTGAGTAGGATTCAAGGATTGAATGACTGTGACGAGCTTCAAACTCGCGATTGTGGGGTGTTAGTGACAGACGCAAAAGAATCACTGGATTCTATTCCGACATGATCGAGAACCGACAGCTAAATAGTCGTGTTGTGACAGAGCGCGTTGAACATTTTCACTGAGAGGACGGGACTGTAGCCATTGACGACGGTGATGCCCAACATACAGCTTGCCATGGAAAGGAGTAAGAAGGTGGTGCACGAAATTGCAATAACACTTTTGCAATCCCGCACAACTAACCAGCAAGTGCACTGGGTCGTCCAAGTAATACCTTGCGTGAGCAAGGGTCGATCCCACGGAGATTGTCGGCTTGAAGCAAGCTATGGTTATCTTGTAAATCTTAGTCAGGATATCAGAAATTATCAGGATTGATTGTAAAAAGCAAAAGAACATGTAATGGTTACTTGTATTGCAGTAATGGAGAATAGGTTGGGGTTTTGGAGATGCTCCATCTTCTGAATCTCTGCTTTTCTACTGTCTTCTTCATCAAACACGCAAGTCTCCTTCCATGGCAAGCTCGTGTAGGGTTTCGCCGTTGTCAATGGCTACCTCCCATCCGCGCAGTGAAAGCTAATGCACGCACTCTGTCACAGTACTGCCAATCACCGGTTTGGTTCCCTCCCCTACCGGAATAGAATCACTCTTTTGCGTCTGTCACTAACGCCCAGTAGGTTACAGGTTTGAAGCACGTCACAGTCATTCAATCATTGAATCCTACTCAGAATACCACAGACAAGGTTTAGACCTTCCGGATTCTCTTGAATGCTGCCATCAGGTCCTGCCTATACCACGAAGATTCCGATTAAAGAACCCAAGAGATAACTACTCAATCTAAGATAGAACAGAGGTGGTTGTCAGGCACATGTTCATAGTTGAGAATGATGATGATTGTCACGGATCATCACATTCTTCCGGATTAAGAACAAGTATTATCTTAGAACGGAAGCAAGCATGATTGAATGAGAAACAGTAGTAATTGCATTAATCCATCAAGACACAACAGAGCTCCTCACCCCCAACCATGGGGTTTAGAGACTCATACTGTGGAAGTAAACGTGTACAAAATGTTATGAGGTCATAAGGTACTGATACAATGTCAAAAGATCCTATAAGTAGTAAACTAGTGTCCTAAGGTTTACAGAAATGAGTAAATGACAGAAAAATCCACTTCCGGGCCCACTTGGTGTGTGCTTGGGCTGAGCAATGAAGGAATTTCGTGTAGAGACCTTTTCTGGAGTTAAACGCCAGCTTTCATGCCAGTTTGGGCGTTTAACTCCAAATTTTATGCCAGTTCCGGCGTTTAACGCTGGAATTTCTGTAGGTGACTTTGAGCGCCAATTTGGGCCATTAAATCTTGGGCAAAGTATGGACTATTATATATTGCTGGAAAGCCCAGGATGTCTATTTTCCAATGCCGTTGAGAGCGCGCCAATTGGGCTTCTGTAGCTCCAGAAAATCCACTTCGAGTGCAGGGAGGTCAGAATCCAACAGCATCTGCAGTCCTTTTCAGTCTCTGGATCAGATTTTTGCTCAGGACCCTCAATTTCAGTCAGAAAATACCTGAAATCACAGAAAAACACACAAACTCATATTAAAGTCCAGAAAAGTGAATTTTAATTAAAAACTAATAAAAATATACTAAAAACTAACTAAAAGATACTAAAAACATACTAAAAACAATGCCAAAAAGCATACAAATTATCCGCTCATCACAACACCAAACTTAAATTGTTGCTTGTCCCCAAGCAACTGAAAATCAAAATAGGATAAAAAGAAGAGAACATACTATAGACTCCAAAATATCAAAGAAACATAGCTCCAATTAGATGAGCGGGACTAGTAGCTTTTTGCCTCCGAACAGTTTTGGCATCTCACTCTATCCTTTGAAGTTCAGAATGATTAGCATCTATAAGAACTCAGAACTTAGATAGTGTTATTGATTCTCCTAGTTAAGTATATTGATTCTTGAACATAGCCAGTGTATGAGTCTTGGCTGTGGCCCAAAGCACTCTGTCTTCCAGTATTACCACCGGATACATACATGCCACAGACACATAATTGGGTGAACCTTTTTAGATTGTGACTCAGCTTTGCCAAAGTCCCCAATTAGAGGTGTCCAGGGTTCTTAAGCACACTCTTTTGCCTTGGATCACAACTTTATTCCTTTCTTTTTCTTTTTCTTTCTTTTCTTTTTTTTTTCGAAAATTTTTTTTTTCACTGCTTTTTCTTGCTTCAAGAATCAAATTGATGATTTTTCAGATCCTAACTAAAAGTTCTCTTTCTCCTCATTCTTTCAAGAGCCAACAATTTTAACATTCTTAAAACAACAAATTCAAAAGACATATGCACTGTTCAAGCTTTCATTCAGAAAACAAAAAGTATTGTCACCACATCAAACTAATTCAACTAGTTTCAGAGATAAATTTCGAAACCCTGTACTTCTTGTTCTTTTGTGATTAAAGCATTTTTCTTTTAAGAGAGGTGATGGATTCATAGGACATTCATAGCTTTAAGGCATAAACTTAAATTTTATTAATTATGAACTAAGAACAAGACTCAAATATAGATATAAGATGAAACTAAAAATATAAAATAAGACAAGAAAAACGAAAAAAATAGGCTCCTAATGATAGAGGTTTTCACAGAGTTAGGACTCAACAACCTTGATTTTGAGAAGTGGATGCTCCCTCAGCTTGAGAGGAGAGCTTTTGGCGTTTCATCTCTTGGATTTCACGCCCCTGCTTCTCTTGTTCCTTCAGCAATTTGCAGAGCATGCAGTTTTGATTCTGCTGTTCTTCCTTCAGTTGCTCCATAGTCTCTTGCAACTTGTTAATAGATGCTTCTAGGTTGGCCCAGTAGCCAATTTCAGGGAGTTCAGGGAGGAACTCATGCGCCCTCCTTTTGATGGAGTTGTCTTGCACTTGTCCTTCCATTGACTTCTTGGTGATTGGGTGTTCAATGGGTATGAACTCATCTACTCCCATCTTCACCCCAGCCTCTTTACAGAGCAAGGAAATCAAGCTTGGATAAGCTAATTTGGCTTCAGTGAAATTCTTATTTGCAATTGTGTAGATCTCACAAGCAATCACATGATGGACCTCCACCTCTTTTCCAAGCATAATGCAATGAATCATCACTGCTCTCTTGATGGTGACCTCAGAACGGTTGCTAGTGGGCAATATGGAACGCCCAATAAAGTCTAGCCAACCTCTTGCAATTGGTTTGAGGTCTCCCCTCTTGAGTTGGTTTGGGATACCCTTAGAATTGGTTATCCACTTAGTTCCAGGGAGGCATATGTCCTCTAGAACTTGATCTAACCCCTTATCTACTCTCACCATCCTCCTATTAAAGGAATCAGGATCATCTTGCAGTTGAGGTAACTTGAAGATTTCTCTTATTTTGTCCAGATGGAAGTATATAACTTTCCCTCTGACCATGGTTCTATGGGTATGGTAAGAAGTTCCAGTCATTCTCTGCTTATCTGTTAGCCACAAATTTGAGTAGAATTCCTGAACCATGTTCCTTCCAACCTTTGTCTCAGGATTGGTTAGAACTTCCCATCCTCTGTTTCGAATTTGCTCTTGGATCCCCGGATATTCATCTTCTTTCAGATCAAATTTAACTTCCGGGATCACTGACCTCAGACCCATTATTTTATGATAATGGTCTTCATGTTCTTTGGTTAAGAACTTCTCTTCATTCCAAAGATTCTTTGGATTATTCTCTTTCTTGCCTCTTAAGTTGGTTTGTTTTCCCTTAGGAGCCATGATATTGATGAACCTTGGCTTAGTGATCACGGAAAAGCACACCAAACTTAGAGGTTTGCTTGTCCTCAAGCAAAATAAAAGAGAGAAGAGAGGGGGAGGAAGAGGAAATTCGAATGGTGTGGTGGAATGAGGGTGCCAAACGTGTATTTATAAGGTGGGGAGGGGAGTTTTCGAAAAAAGAGAGAGGGATTTGAAAAGATATGGAAAGAATTTGAGAAAAGGGTGAGTTTTTGAAGAAGATTTGGGATTAATTTGAAATAGATTTGAAGAATGGTTTTGATTTGTGAAGATTTGAAAGTGAATAATGAAGGGTTGAAGTGCATTTATGTAGAAGAGTATGGTTAAAAAGAGGAAAGTTTGAAAAAAATTGAGTTGAAAACAAAAATGTGGTCCCCCCACCTTTCTGGCGTTAAACGCCCAGAATGGCACCCATTCTGGCGTTTAACGCCCATTTGTTACCCTTTTTGGGCGTTTAACGCCCAGCCAGGTGCCCTGGCTGGCGTTAAACGCCAGAAAACCTTTGTCACTGGGCGTTTTTTCAAAACGCCCAGGACGCTGCACACCTGGCGTTAAACGCCCAGAATGGTGCCCATTCTGGCGTTTAACGCCCAAAATGGTGCCATTACTGGCGTTAAACGCCCAGAATGGTGCCCATTCTGGCATTTAACGCCCAAAATGCCTCTTACTGGCGTTTTTTCGCCAGTAAGCTCATTTTCTCTGCTTTTTGAGCTGAATCCTTCTGTAACTCTATGAATTCCTTCATTTTTGATACTTGCCTCTGTAAGAACAATTCATACAACTTTCTAATGACTGGGTTGCCTCCCAGCAAGCGCTTCTTTACTGTCTTTAGTTGGACTTTCACTGAGAATCACTCAAGTCTCAGTTTTGAGCATTCCTGCTCAAAATTTCCTTCAAGATAGTGCTTGATTCTCTGTCCATTAACAATGAACTTCTTGTTAGAATCAATATCCTGAAGCTCAACATATCCATATGGTGACACTCCTGTAATCACATACGGACCCCTCCACCGGGACTTGAGTTTTCCTGGAAACAATTTGAGCCTGGAGTTGAAGAGCAGAACTTTTTGTCCTGGCTCAAAGACTCTGGTTGACAATCTCTTGTCATGCCACTTCTTTGTCTTTTCCTTATAAATTTTTGCATTTTCAAAGGCATTGAGTCTGAACTCCTCTAGCTCATTTAGCTGGAGCAGTCTTTTCTCACCAGCTAACTGTGCATCCATGTTTAGGAATCTGGTTGCCCAGTAGGCTTTATGTTCCAGTTCCACAGGCAAATGACAGGCCTTCCCATACACCAGTTGGTATGGAGAGGTGCCTATAGGAGTCTTGAATGCTGTTCTGTATGCCCACAGAGCATCATCCAAGCTCTTTGCCCAATCCTTTCTTCGGGCCATCACAGTCCGTTCCAGGATTCTTTTTAGCTCTCTGTTAGAGACTTCAGCTTGCCCATTTGTCTGTGGATGATACGGAGTTGCCACTTTATGGCTAATTCCATATCTAACCATAGCAGAGTATAGCTGTTTATTGCAGAAATGAGTGCCCCCGTCACTGATTAGCACTCTGGGGACGCCAAACCTGCTGAAAATGTTTTTCTGGAGGAATTTCAGTACGGTTTTGGTATCATTAGTGGGTGTAGCAATTGCTTCTACCCACTTAGATACATAGTCCACTGCTACCAGAATATAAGTGTTTGAGTATGATGGTGGGAATGGTCCCATGAAATCAATTCCCCATACATCAAACAGTTCTATCTCTAATATCCCTTGTTGAGGCATGGCATATCCGTGAGGCAGGTTACCAGCTCTTTGGCAACTGTCACAGTTACGCACAAACTCTCGGGAATCTTTGTAGAGAGTAGGCCAGTAGAAGCCGCACTGGAGAACTTTAGTGGCTGTTCGCTCACTTCCAAAATGTCCTCCATAATGTGATCCATGGTAGTGCCATAGGATCCTTTGTGCTTCTTCTCTGGGTACACATCTGCGGATCACTCCGTCAGCACATCTCTTAAAGAGATATGGTTCATCCCAAAGGTAGTACTTGGCATCTGAAATGAGTTTCTTTCTTTGCACACTGCTGTACTCCTTGGGTATGAACCTTACAGCTTTATAGTTTGCAATGTCTGCAAACCATGGAGCTTCCTGGATGGCAAAGAGTTGCTCATCTGGGAAAGTCTCAGAGATCTCAGTAGAAGGGAGGGACGCCCCAGCTACTGGTTCTATTCTGGACAGATGATCAGCCACTTGGTTCTCTGTCCCTTTTCTGTCTCTTATTTCTATATCAAACTCTTGCAGAAGCAACACCCATCTTATAAGCCTGGGTTTTGAATCCTGCTTTGTGAGTAAGTATTTAAGAGCAGCATGGTCAGTGTACACAATCACCTTTGATCCCACTAAGTAGGATCTAAACTTGTCAATGGCATAGACCACTGCAAGTAATTCTTTTTCTGTGGTTGTGTAATTCTTCTGTGCATCATTTAGAACACGGCTAGCATAATAAATGACATGCAGAAGTTTGTTATGCCTCTGTCCCAACACTGCACCAATGGTATGATCACTGGCATCACACATTAATTCAAATGGTAATGCCCAATCTGGTGCAGAGATGACTGGTGCTGTGACCAGCTTAGCTTTCAGGGTCTCAAATGCCTGCAGACACTGTGTGTCAAACACAAATGGTGTGTCAGCAGCTAACAGGTTACTCAGAGGTTTAGCAATTTTCGAAAAATCCTTAATAAACCTTCTGTAGAATCCTGCATGCCCCAGAAAGCTTCTGATTGCCTTAACATTGGCAGGTGGTGGTAATTTTTCAATTACCTCTACCTTTGCCTTATCCACCTCTATCCCCCTGCTTGAAATTTTGTGCCCAAGGACAATTCCTTCAGTCACCATAAAGTGACATTTCTCCCAGTTTAAAACCAGGTTAGTCTCTTGGCATCTTTTCAGGACAAGTGATAGGTGGTTAAGACAGGAGCTAAATGAGTCTCCATATACTGAAAAGTCATCCATGAAGACTTCCAGAAATTTCTCTACCATATCTGAGAAGATAGAGAGCATGCACCTTTGAAAGGTTGCAGGTGCATTGCACAGACCAAAAGGCATTTTCCTATAGGCAAACACGCCAGAAGGGCAAGTGAATGCTGTTTTCTCTTGGTCTTGAGGATCTACTGCAATTTGGTTGTAGCCTGAGTAGCCATCCAAAAAGCAGTAGTAATCATGACCAGCTAGTCTTTCTAGCATTTGGTCTATGAATGGTAAAGGAAAATGATCCTTTCTGGTGGCTGTATTGAGTCTTCTGTAGTCAATACACATGCGCCACCCTGAGACTGTCCTTGTAGGAACCAGTTCATTTTTTTCATTATGAACCACTGTCATGCCTCCCTTTTTGGGAACAACTTGGACATGGCTCACCCAGGGGCTATCAGAAATAGGATAAATAATCCCAGCCTCTAGTAATTTAGTGACCTCTTTCTGCACCACCTCCTTCATGGCAGGATTTAGCCTCCTCTGTGGTTGGACCACTGGTTTGGCATTATCCTCCAATAGGATCTTGTGCATGCATCTAGCTGGGCTAATGCCCTTAAGATCACTTATGGACCACCCAAGAGCTGTCTTGTGTGTCCTTAGCACTTTAATCAGTGCTTCCTCTTCCTGTGGATTTAAAGCAGAGCTTATAATCACTGGAAAAGTGTCACCCTCTCCCAGAAATGCATATTTCAGGGATGATGGTAGGGGTTTGAGTTCAGGCTTAGGAGGCTTATCCTCTTCCTGAGGAATTTTCGAAAATTCCTTTGCCTCCTCTGGCTCTTCCTGATCAGTTTGAGCATCTTTGAAGATGTCCTCAAGCTCTGATTCTAGGCTTTCAGCCATATTGATCTCTTCTACCAGAGAATCAATAATGTCAACGCCTATGCAGTCATCTGGTGTGTCTGGATGCTGCATAGCTTTTACAGCATTCAACTTGAACTCATCCTCATTGACTCTCAAGGTTACTTCCCCCTTTTGTACATCAATGAGAGTTCGTCCAGTTGCTAGGAAGGGTCTTCCTAGAATGAGAGTTGCACTTTTGTGCTCCTCCATTTCCAGCACCACAAAGTCAGTTGGAAAGGCAAATGGCCCAACCTTGACAATCATGTCCTCTATTATGCCTGATGGGTGTTTAATGGAGCCATCAGCAAGTTGGAGGCATATCCTGGTTGGTTTGACTTCTCCAATCAACCCAAGCTTTCTGATAGTGGATGCAGGTATTAGATTGATGCTTGCTCCAAGATCACATAAAGCTGTCTTGGTGCAAGTGCCTTCTAATGTGCATGGTATCAGAAAGCTTCCAGGATCTTGAAGCTTTTCTGGTAAGCTTTTTAGAATGACTGCACTGCATTCTTCAGTGAGAAACACTTTTTCAGTTTCTCTCCAATCCTTCTTATGGCTTAAAATTTCTTTCATGAATTTAGCATAAGAAGGTATTTGCTCAAGTGCCTCTGCAAACGGAATCTTTATTTCAAGAGTCCTTAAATAGTCTGCAAAGCGGGCAAATTGCTTATCCTGTTCCGCTTTGCGGAGTTTCTGAGGATAAGGCATCTTGGCTTGATATTCTTCAACCTTAGATGCTGCAGGTTTATTCCTTACAGAAGTGGTTGAAGAAGCCTTGTTAGAGGGGTAATTATCAGCACTCTCAGGTGTCTGATCCTCCCTTGGCGTTTGGACGCCAGGAATGGGTGAAGTTTGGGCGTTAAACGCCAACTTCCCTTCCTTTTCTGGCATTTGAACGCCAGAACTGGGCAAGGAATGGGCGTTTAACGCCAGCTTTCCTCCCCTTTCTGGCGTTTGAACGCCAATATTCCTCTCTGGGCTCTTACTGTCTTCAGAGGGATTTTGAACAGAAGCTTGGTTGTCCTCTGTCAATTGTTCCTTGTTTGGCTTTTTGCTCTTTTGAACAGTGTTATTCAAGGTCTTCCCACTCCTCAATTGAACTGCTTGACATTCCTCTGTTATTTGTTTAGATATTTGTTGTTTTGCTTGATTCAACTGTAGTTCTATGCTCTTATTAGCAACTTTAGTTTCATTGAGCATCTCTTTAAATTCTGCTAACTGTTCTGTCATCAGGAGCAATTGTTGATTAAGCTCATTCATCTGTTCTTGAGGATGAGGGTCAGTGACTATTGTCATGACTTCCTCTTCTGGAGAGAACTCATTGCTAGAGTACAAATATTGGTTTCTAGCAACAGTGTCTATAAGCTCTTGAGCTTCTTCAATTGTCTTCCTCATGTGTATAGATCCACCAGCTGAGTGGTCTAAAGACATCTGAGCTTTCTCTGTAAGCCCATAGTAGAAATGTCTAACTGGACCCACTCTGAAAACATTTCAGAGGGACATTTTCTTAGCATACCTCTATACCTCTCCCAGGCATTATAAAGGGATTCATTATCCTCTTGTTTAAAGCCTTGGATGTCCAGCCTTAGCTGTGTCATCCTTTTTGGAGGGTAAAAATGATTCAGGAATTTGTCTGATAACTGTTTCCATGTCTTTATGCTTGCTGTAGGTTGGTTATTTAACCACCTTTTAGCTTGATCTTTTACAGCAAATGGAAACAGTAATAGTCTGTAGACATCCTGATCTACCTCTTTATCATGTACTGTGTCAGCAATTTGTAAGAACTGTGCCAGAAACTCAGTAGGTTCTTCCTGTGGAAGACCGGAATACTGGCAATTTTGCTGCACTATGATAATGAGTTGAGGATTTAGCTCAAAGCTGCTTGCTTTGATGGGAGGTATACAGATGCTACTCCCATATGCAGCTGTAATGGGGTTAGCATAAGACCCCAGAGTCCTCTTGGACTGATTAATTCCACTTAAGTCCATGATGGACAAAAGGGAAATGAGAATAATTGCAAAGAGATAAATTTTGTTTATTTTTTTTTTTTTTGAAATAACCGAAAAAAGAAAATTAAAATAAAATAAAATAAGATAAAAGGAAAATAAAATAAAATTCGAAAATTAAAAATAAAACAAGATCAAAGCAAATTGAAAACTGAATCAATTAGTAAAGAAAAAGATTTTGAAAACAGCAATTAAAGAGATATGATTGAAAAATTTTTATGAAAAAGATTTGATTCTTAAAAAGAGGAAAGAGAAAAACACAAAAAGACACCAAACTTAAAATTTTTATGAATCAAAAAGGGACTAAGAACAAGAAAAATTCGAAAATTAAAAGAAGAAAAACAAAAAGCATGCAATTGACACCAAACTTAGAATATGAAACTAGACTCAACTAAAAGACTCTAAACCAACAAAAAGAAAATAGTCCTAATCTAAGCAACAAGATAAGCCGTCAGTTGTCCAAACTCGAACAATCCCCGGCAACGGCGCCAAAAACTTGGTGCACGAAATTGCAATAACACTTTTGCAATCCCGCACAACTAACCAGCAAGTGCACTGGGTCGTCCAAGTAATACCTTGCGTGAGCAAGGGTCGATCCCACGGAGATTGTCGGCTTGAAGCAAGCTATGGTTATCTTGTAAATCTTAGTCAGGATATCAGAAATTATCAGGATTGATTGTAAAAAGCAAAAGAACATGTAATGGTTACTTGTATTGCAGTAATGGAGAATAGGTTGGGGTTTTGGAGATGCTCCATCTTCTGAATCTCTGCTTTTCTACTGTCTTCTTCATCAAACACGCAAGTCTCCTTCCATGGCAAGCTCGTGTAGGGTTTCGCCGTTGTCAATGGCTACCTCCCATCCGCGCAGTGAAAGCTAATGCACGCACTCTGTCACAGTACTGCCAATCACCGGTTTGGTTCCCTCCCCTACCGGAATAGAATCACTCTTTTGCGTCTGTCACTAATGCCCAGTAGGTTACAGGTTTGAAGCACGTCACAGTCATTCAATCATTGAATCCTACTCAGAATACCACAGACAAGGTTTAGACCTTCCGGATTCTCTTGAATGCTGCCATCAGGTCCTGCCTATACCACGAAGATTCCGATTAAAGAACCCAAGAGATAACTACTCAATCTAAGATAGAACAGAGGTGGTTGTTAGGCACATGTTCATAGTTGAGAATGATGATGATTGTCACGGATCATCACATTCTTCCGGATTAAGAACAAGTATTATCTTAGAACGGAAGCAAGCATGATTGAATGAGAAACAGTAGTAATTGCATTAATCCATCAAGACACAGCAGAGCTCCTCACCCCCAACCATGGGGTTTAGAGACTCATACTGTGGAAGTAAACGTGTACAAAATGTTATGAGGTCATAAGGTACTGATACAATGTCAAAAGATCCTATAAGTAGTAAACTAGTGTCCTAAGGTTTACAGAAATGAGTAAATGATAGAAAAATCCACTTCCGGGCCCACTTGGTGTGTGCTTGGGCTGAGCAATGAAGGAATTTCGTGTAGAGACCTTTTCTGGAGTTAAACGCCAGCTTTCATGCCAGTTTGGGCGTTTAACTCCAAATTTTATGCCAGTTCCGGCGTTTAACGCTGGAATTTCTGTAGGTGACTTTGAGCGCCGGTTTGGGCCATCAAATCTTGGGCAAAGTATGGACTATTATATATTGCTGGAAAGCCCAGGATGTCTACTTTCCAATGCCGTTGAGAGCGCGCCAATTGGGCTTCTGTAGCTCCAGAAAATCCACTTCGAGTGCAGGGAGGTCAGAATCCAACAGCATCTGCAGTCCTTTTCAGTCTCTGGATCAGATTTTTGCTCAGGACCCTCAATTTCAGTCAGAAAATACCTGAAATCACAGAAAAACACACAAACTCATAGTAAAGTCCAGAAAAGTGAATTTTAATTAAAAACTAATAAAAATATACTAAAAACTAACTAAAAGATACTAAAAACATACTAAAAACAATGCCAAAAAGCATACAAATTATCCGCTCATCAGAAGGATTAGATGAAGACAGTAGGAAAGCAGAGAGACGGAAGGGACAAAGCCACTAAAACAAATATGGCCTTTAGCAACGCCAAATTTTGCAACGCCTTAAAACCGTTCTCTTAGATAGTTTTAGACAACGATTTTTTGTAGTGTTACTGTTGAATTCAATTTGTTATTATTTTATAGCAACAAATTAAAACCGTTCTCTTTGACTATTTTAAAGAACGGTTTTATAACCGTTACCATGAATTATTTTTAAGCAACGATTTTTTTTTTTGTTGTTTAAAGAATTGTACAAAAAAAACGTATTAAAACCGTTGCCGAAATGCTACACTTTAAAACCATTCTATTAGATGGTCTTAGACAACGGTTTTTATAGTGTTGCTCTTGAAGTACATTTTTTCATTACACTATAGTAACAAAATAAAACCGTTCTCTTTGATTATTTTAAAGAACGGTTTTACAATCATTACAATAATTGTTTAAGAAACAACTATTTTTTAATATTATATAAATAATTATACAAATTAAACAATATTAATAAAAATAATTTCAGATAATTATATAAATTTAAACTATTTTTTTTATAAATACCGAATTTATAAAATACTCAAAAACTATTGTTATAAATAAATAACAAATATTATTTTAAAAAATTAAAATTAAAATAAATTTATAATAAATATTATATATTATTATTATAGATATATAAAAATATTATATTTTAAAAACATAACGTTAAAAAAATTTATCATAAATATTATTTATTTTTATTATAAATATATAACAAATATTAATATAAAAAAATAAAATTAAAATAATTTTTGAATAAATATATTATATGTCTATTGTTTATTTTCTCACTAAGCATATAAGAAAGCAGAACAGACGCGCGCTCTTCCTCTTCTCTTCGAAACCTAGGGCGAGGAATGCTACTCTTCCTCCCTCCACTGCCCTAACCCACGGCTTCAGAATTAGAGACGTCATCGAACCGCAGTTCACCAGGAAGCCCGAAATCGCACCATCATCGGAAGTCGCCAGGAAGCCCTAAATCAAAACTCATCATCGTCGCGCCATCCTCGTCGTTGCATCCTTCCCAAAATCGTCGCTGCCTCATCCTTCCCAGCATCGCTGAGTCTCTCCTCTCCGCGGCGTCGTTGCTTCTCCCCTCTCTGCGGCTTCAGTGCTTCTCCGTTCTCTGCAGTGTCCTTGCGTCTTCTGCTTCGCTACTTCTCCCCTGTTCTGCTTCACTGCTTCTGCTTCACTGGGTTGTGCTTCGCTGCTTTTGCTTTGCTGTTGCTGCTTCACTGCATCGGCCGTTTGTGGGTTGTCATTTGTGGTAAGTGTTCTTCTTCTCTGATTTTCTGTTGCTTATTTAGGGCTTGATTGGCTGTTGGGTATTTTCTGTGATATTTTCTGTTGCTTAGTTAGGGCTTGATTGGTTGTTGGGTATTCTCTGAAAGTGGTGATGTTTGTGAACATGAGCAAGAAAGGTGTTGAATGTTGACTGAGTTTCTGTTCTGGTTTGAATGTTGTTCTGAGTTTCTGTGTACAGGAGGATGTGACTTTAAATTTGTTTTTAATTAATTGAAGTATTCAATAGCTTAATTGTGTTCATGAGATTGGTTCAGTTGGTTCTAACAGGTTTTTCGACTCTTACATAAAAGAAGTAGAATTTTTAACGAATTCAATATTGAGAAAATCTTATTAGAGTCAGCTGAATCAATTCCATGAATACAGTTAAGTGGTTGATTACTCTAATTAATTATTGAAAACAAATGTAAACTGTTAGTAATAGTTTCCTTCTTTCTATTGCGCTTAACTGCTTATCCATTTTTTAGTACATAAATTTTCTTTTGGGATAACTAAGGCAACTCTATTGCCAACCAGTGTGTGGTTGTAACCCTGTTCGGGTAGCAATACAAGCAAATTTATATAATGTTGGGCAGTTGCAATTTTTAATACATACTGTGATTTGTATTGTTTGGGTGGAAGCTAAAAAGTATTGTTTTCTTAAAAGACTGGATTTTGATAATTCTATTGTTTATGTTTATGTTTTGCATCTTTGTTTATCTCTATCCAATGGCTGTTTAGTAGGTCTGCATATAAAATCTATGGGTAATGACACTACTGTAACGTCGTCATCCCTCTAGACATCGCTGCTTCTGAATCCCCTGTCACTGGTTCTCTGCCTCTTTATTGTGGCTCAACCTCTCGTTAGGTAACTCAAATGTCTCTTATTCTGTGAGTTTAATTGATTTGGTTTCTATTTTGATTTGAAGAATTTTACAGATTAGAAGTGCAGAAGGAACCTAACCATTGTAATACTCTAACATTCTTGATCCAAATTATTTTATTTATCATCTACACTCAATATTTGTATATTGAAAAGTCCTACTGTATTGTTAAGCTTCTATTAATTTGTTAACAAAGTAGAACCCTACTGTTATAGTTAAGCTTCTACATGAATAAGCTTCTTTCAAAGAAATGGAACATGGCTCAAATATGACTTTTGATTTAGTCCCTTAACTTATTATTTAGTGTTTGTTTTGAGAAAGATAGTGTTGTGTTAGTAAGGGGTTTTTTGGATTTCTTGGACTTTTTAATATTCTTATTTTTCTTCTAATTGCCCTCATACTCAATTTCACCAAACTGGAACCTTTTCATACACTTACCTTGAAGCAGCTTGGTCAGATAATTGGCAAAGGTCAGTTATTCATTATTATTAGTAGCTTGACATTGTGGTTTAGTTCTTTTACTTTCATATTCATTGCATAGGACAATAATTTGTGCATTTTTTTCCCTTTGAATCTATCGCTGCTTGTGCAATCTGATGATGAGAATTTTTTTAATGGTCGAATATATGGCTAAATTTTTGCATAGGACGATAATTGGTTTCCATGTTGTGTTTGTAATTGAAACAGCCTAATCTAAATAAGTTTGAATCCCTTGGAAGGCCAACGTGGAAGGAAGCTTGTGCTACTCTTCAAAAGCTCTTTTCAGGTACAAGTTGCAACCTCAATTTGTTCTTTTCTTTTACAAGTAGGACAAGATGATTTGTGTGGTACAATATTGAAGGAATCCAGGTAGGAAAGAATGAAAGAAATAAAAATAAAAGGAAAAGAATAAAATAGAGAAAAAACGTCATTTTTTAGTTGAGCAAACAAACGTTCTAATGCCTTAAACGTTACACTGGCTTATACTTCCATTAACACTTTCACTGGTTTTGTTGGATGGAAATCTTCTTCTTTGTTTCCAGATTCTAATGCCTTAAATGCTACACTTTCACTCCCTTTCAACCCAAAACTGCACTTCTCCGTCACTTGCTCTGCCTCTTCTTCCGATACCACAGTTTTTTCTTTCTTCTCATTATGCTCTTCATTTTGTTCAATTTAGTTTCTTTTTCTTTTTTATTTTTCTTTCAGTTCATTTATTTTTCGAAGTGGTAATGTAGCTACTTTATCTATGTGATAATAAAGGTGACGTTGCTGGTTCCTAATAGCATTCAGTTTTAAAAAATTTGTTGCTTTAGATAGTGGTGCAAATTGTTATAGGGTTCTAGGAAAGGGTAATTCAGGTATTTTTGAGTCTTTGAGATGAATCAATTAATGGAGATTGTTGAATTTGATTGATTGAAGGCATGGAAAAAGAGGGGAAAAAGTTTTGTTAACAATTAACATTTATTTGTATGTTTTACAGAAATGAGTAATATTGTTCAAATTTGGGAGACTGGTATAAGCATTTCTTTCTCTTGATTACTCTTTCATTTTCTTGATTATACTCATTTAAGCAAGAGAAATTCATGATTTTTGTGGTGATTTTGTCTTCGGATCCTCTGCTGGTGAAGGCTGCCAGAGGAGAACCTGTTAGTCGGCCACCAGCAAGGATAATTTTGTCTTCATGATATATTTGAGCATTGTTTGTGTATTGACATTTGACAAATCTGTTTGTGGTATCAAATTATCTTCAAATCTTACATTTTGTTTGTGATTTTTTAGTTGGCATTGATGCTTATATTTGCAAGTTACTCCAAAACTGCAGGGTTAAGTTGATTGTGAGGAACATAGCTATATACTTATTAACAAATACTTGAACGAATGAAACTATATAATACAACATCTTTTCTCTTAGCTTATTATGCTATACTAGTTCAGTTCGTTGTAATTACTGTGAGGAGCATAGCTATATACTTATTATTGCTTATTATGCTATACTAATTAGTTTAGTGAGATTGAATTATTATTAGTTATTATTGATGGATCACGTGAATTAACCTCAATTTCTTTTGGTTCATTAACTCACCTGGTGTGGAACTTCTTAGTTTATGCATTTTTATTTTAGCTAAGAGATTTATTCTTCCATGTAGGTAGGTTCTTTCAACCAAAGCACTCTAGCTTCTCAAGCAAAGAACATGGTCTCTGCTCCCATCCTTTTCATTCTTTCTTTTTCTTAATTCAAAATTAAGGAAGATACTAATATACTTGAGTTTTTCTAACTTAGCCTTTGCTCATTGGGTTCAAATCAGAACTTTTATAGCATGAAGTATATACTGTCTTTAAATTCTCCAGACAAGGTTGTGATGACAAGTCATCTTAGCCTAGTTTTACTAGCCTTTTTCTTTTGTTTTCACTTGAATTATGCACTTTCTTGAGCTACAAGCAAGCCAATTGGGTAGATTTTCATGCTTCCTTTGATTTAATCAACCATATGTAAATTAATGCAATTTCATGAGGTTTGAAGCCATAATTGTTGCATATTAGGATAGAATGAATATCTCATGATTTTGAGCATAGCTTTGATGTGTTTGGTTGGTTAATGATAGGTGAAGAAAGCTTGGAGAAAAGTGGAAGTAAGAAGGAATAGCTAGGAGCAAAGAGGGAACAATTAAACAAGTGAATTTGAACCAGGAAACATAAAGTTGGAGTTGAAGTTAGCCCCCAAACTTGGAGGCTAACGTTGGCATGTCAATTTCTCCCAGGGGTGGCCAAAGTTTGCGCCAACGTTAGCCCCCAAACTTGGAGGCTAACGTTGGCGCCAATTGTTTTTAAGGAAGGGCCAAAGTTTGCGCTCAAGTTAGACCCCAAACTTGAAGGCCAACTTTGGCACCAGAAAAATGGGTTTGCTGATATGAAAAGTTGGCCTCAAAATTAGCCCCCTAACTTCAACTCAAACTTTGAATCCAACTTTACAAAACTCAAATCCGGTTCACATGGTTCACTTGGGTTTCTCTCCAAACTTCAAGAGCAATTAACCAAGGCCTCTTTCAACCCAATTCCACCAAGAGCAAGGGCCCAACTCAAGGCTTGAAGATCAATTGAAGAAAGTGTATAAATAGGCTAGAATTCAAGTTAATCAGGGAGTTCCCTTTTTAGAATTTTTCATAGAGCTTTCCTTTTATTTTAGTTACAGAGAGTGATCTTTAGTTTCTTAGTTTGGGGAAGGAGAATTCCATTCTCTTCCTCTCAGTTTTATTGCTTTTAATTTCAATTACAATTGTCTTGGATCTTGGGTTGGAGAATTGAAGGAATTCTGTTTCAATCTCATCCTTGGATCTCTTTTTACGGCTTAATTGAATTTAGTTCTCTGTTAATGGTTCTTCTTCTATTCTCTTTGCATTTTACAATTCTTTTACTATTGTTCTTGTTGGATCTAGGAAGGCATTGAGATCTAGACCTGGTTTTCTAGTCTCTGGGTCCTGAGATCTAATTTTCCCATTTCAATTCTCTGTTTCTTGCTTCACTTGTTCATTTACTTTCCTGTTTTAAATCCGATCCAACCCCAATTCCAATTTACTCTTCTGTTTGATGCAATTCAACTTCTCTTTGTTTAATTCCTGCAAATCCAAGTCCCAATCCCCTTTACATTTCAAGTCATTTACATTTCTTGCCATTTAAGATTCTTGCAATTTACATTTCTTGCTCTTTAAGTTTCTGCCACTTAATTTCTTGTTTCTTAAGATTCAGCACTTTAATTTTTGTTCTCTTTAAATTCATGCCAATTTCCCATTCCCTTTACTTTCAATGCAATTTAAATTCTGCCAATCACCAATCAATCAACCAAATCTTGATTCGCTTGACTAATTCAACCACTAAGCTAAAATTGCTCAATCCTTCAATCCCTGTGGGATCGACCTCACACCCGTGAGTTTTTATTACTTGATGCGACCCGGTGCACTTGCCGACTAGATTGGTGTTGTTTTGGGAGAGATTCTTGTCTCCACCAAAATAACATCATCAAGTTTTTGGCGCCGTTGCCGGGGATTGATTAGATTGACAATGATTAAGTGAGGTGGTGGTCTAGATCAAGCATTTTCTTTATTTTTGTTCTCTGTTTTAGATTGAAACCAAGGTGTTTGAGTTTATGCCTCACTAAGAAATTCTCATCTCTGATATGAGTAATTTCAATTTTCAATGGTGTTGTGTTTTCCAAAGTTCAAATGGAGTTCAACTCATCTTATGATCAAACAAATTTTAGGGGATATTACCCACCATCACCAATCTCTAATGGTGGCTGGGAATATCACCAAGAAAAAACAAATTATAAGTACTCCAATCCATGGAGATTTACTTCAGAGACACAAGATGAGCAGGAGAATCATATGGGATACCAACCACCACTACAAAATAATTCATATTATTATCCTCATGGTAGATGGGGGTGTCGCCACAGAATGAAAGAGCACCCACCCTCACGTCCCAGTTCCTCAATTAAAAGTTCTTCATCACTTGATTATGCCTCAACACAAAGTTTCCTCCAAAATCCATACCAGTCGTCCCATCAATCACACAACTCATTCCACACCCCTCAACACAACTTCACCACAACACATTCACGTCACCAAAATTACTCTCAACCTTCATCTCTTGAATTAACAGATGAGGAATACCTTGAAAGCATTGAATTAACAGATGAGGAATACCTTGAAGGCATTGAAATACAGAAAAAACTAGTGGAATTCTACACAAAATCCCCATCTTGGGAAGAAACCATCCTCGAGCAGATAAATGGGTCCTTAGAGCAAACAAAGAGGAACTTAGAACCATCAAACAGTACGGATGAAGACAAATTTGTGGGTGAGGAAGTGGAAAAGCAAGATGAGGAAGCCTTTGTGTCAAGAGAAATTTCAAAAAAAAAATGAGGTAGAGGTGGTTGAACCTGAAACTGCACTTGAGATGACAAGAGAACATGAAGACTCACAACTCTCACAAACTTCCCTGGACCAAAACGCCTCAACACTTGAAACCATGATTGAAAGGTATGAAGAGGAGCATGAAAGTGAGGAAGTCATTCCAGAGAATTCACACTCAAGTGAAGCAGAAAATCACATGAAGGAAGGGCTCATGGAACCACCAATACAAGAGGCTCTTAATGAAGAAATCATTCGAATAATCACACAGCAACCATGTCTTGACATCCAAGAAGTGAAGGCAATTGACAAAAGCACCGAGAAGAGGATTGTGACCAAGCTACCAAGGACAACATTCAAGAGGAGGTCAACCACGAGCAATTCAACCCCTGGACCAATAGCAAGCAAGCTCAATCAAGCCATGTACAAAAGAAAGCTTGCTGAGAGGAAACCAAGAAAGGGGACACTAGCTGAATCTTCTCCTCCCTTGAGGTCATTCCTCTTAACCAACTGGAAGAAGAGGAAGAAAGTGAAGAACAACATGTCAAGCTAGTGACAATAAAAGAGCGCTTGTTGGGAGGCAACCCAACCTGAGGTAGTTCTCTTTTCATATCTATTTCAATAAAAAGGTTAACTAGCTTTATCTAGATTGCAAGAAGCTAAGTTTGGTGTTGCACACCAAAACAATCTAAGGGAGAATGTAGAATTTTAAGTTTGGTGTTCCACAAAAAAAATCCCATTATAACACACATTCTCACCTTATGCATAATATGGGCTTCAAGCATAATGGATGAATTAGTTAACTATTCTGCTATTTTCTGGTATTCAGCCTTATTACTTTTGAGAAAAAGAATTTCACACATGGTTAATGAAAACCTTTGGCAAGGTACTAAGTTTGGTGTTCCCACACCAAAGTAAGTTCAAAAAGCCACAAATAAACCATGCAGACTAATCACTGTTTCTAAGTGCTTGGAGAACAAGCAACTTCCAATATCACTGCAGAATATCATACAAACTTTTGGAGATTTTGAGCATCATCAACCAAAGAAGACAAAGATGAACATGAAAGCCAGCATTGATGATGAGAAGAAGGAAAGCAAGTGAACTCCAACAGGTTGTATTGTTGAATGATTGTTTTACATCAAATATTGCTGTAATTGAAAGTTGGATTGTATCCTTAATTGTCATGTTTGTCTGCATCATATAGTTTTCTTTTTATATTCCTACCTGCCTGCATAGCACAATCTTCCTTTATAATTCAATAAGCAAGATGGCTGATCATTCACAACATTCTTATCTTCAAAACATGTTTGCACTCAATTTTCAAGAATGCATCACATGAAAGTTCTTTGAAAAGAAGGATTGAGGAATAAATCAGTTTTTGAGGCAAGCAAAAGATTAGGAGAAGTGGTGGTTTTAGTTGTATGATCATGTATTGAGGTTACATGCTTGTGAAAACTTGCACGGCGGCTCATAGGCAGGACATGAAGTTCAAAGAAGTATTGTAGAGATTCTCAAAAATCTATTGATCCAAGAAGCAACAGACAAAACAAAAGAAAGAAAAGAAAATGCAAAAACAAAAAGAACATGGCCCAAGGCTCTGAGCATCAATTACTAGGCAGAAAAAGAAAGAAAGAAACAAAAACTCAAAGAGTTGCTATCCTAGTAAATGCTTGTGGTTGAAGTGTGTCAAGGAAAGAGGCTTGAGCAAGTAAATCCTGAGGGGTACTTTAACACCTAATACCTTAAAACCAACTGGTTTAGGAGTATTGATTGAAAACTTATCTAAAGAGCCGCCTTGAGACATGACACTTAGAGTCGAGGCCAAAGCACAGAAACTATAAGCTGCTTCAAGGTGATTACATATAAAGAGATCTCCATGATACCATTTGGATGAAAATCCTAAGACCTAAGACTCCCAATATGTGAGGACTAGTGAGCACTGAAGCCCTTGCATGAGCATATGATTTAGAGTTCATCCCACTGTTACTTGATCACTTCACTCACTGTACTTTACAAGTGTTCTTCAATCCGTCTTAATTAAAAGAACCTCTGAGCATAATTCATTTCTTGCTTGGGGACAAGCAAGCTTTAAGTTTGGTGTTGTGATGACAAGTCATCTTAGCCTAGTTTTACTAGCCTTTTTCTTTTGTTTTCACTTGAATTATGCACTTTCTTGAGCTACAAGCAAGCCAATTGGGTAGATTTTCATGCTTCCTTTGATTTAATCAACCATATGTAAATTAATGCAATTTCATGAGGTTTGAAGCCATAATTGTTGCATATTAGGATAGAATGAATATCTCATGATTTTGAGCATAGCTTTGATGTGTTTGGTTGGTTAATGATAGGTGAAGAAAGCTTGGAGAAAAGTGGAAGTAAGAAGGAATGGCTAGGAGCAAAGAGGGAACAATGAAACAAGTGAATTTGAACCAGGAAACATAAAGTTGGAGTTGAAGTTAGCCCCCAAACTTGGAGGCTAACGTTGGCATGTCAATTTCTCCCAGGGGTGGCCAAAGTTTGCGCCAACGTTAGCCCCCAAACTTGGAGGCTAACGTTGGCGCCAATTGTGTTTAAGGAAGGGCCAAAGTTTGCGCTCAAGTTAGACCCCAAACTTGAAGGCCAACTTTGGCACCAGAAAAATGGGTTTGCTGATATGAAAAGTTGGCCTCAAAGTTAGCCCCCTAACTTCAACTCAAACTTTGAATCCAACTTTACAAAACTCAAATCCGGTTCACATGGTTCACTTGGGTTTCTCTCCAAACTTCAAGAGCAATTAACCAAGGCCTCTTTCAACCCAATTCCACCAAGAGCAAGGGCCCAACTCAAGGCTTGAAGATCAATTGAAGAAAGTGTATAAATAGGCTAGAATTCAAGTTAATCGGGGAGTTCCCTTTTTAGAATTTTTCATAGAGCTTTCCTTTTATTTTAGTTACAGAGAGTGATCTTTAGTTTCTTAGTTTGGGGAAGGAGAATTCCATTCTCTTCCTCTCAGTTTTATTGCTTTTAATTTCAATTACAATTGTCTTGGATCTTGGGTTGGAGAATTGAAGGAATTCTGTTTCAATCTCATCCTTGGATCTCTTTTTACGGCTTAATTGAATTTAGTTCTCTGTTAATTGTTCTTCTTCTATTCTCTTTGCATTTTACAATTCTTTTACTATTGTTCTTGTTGGATTTAGGAAGGCATTGAGATCTAGACATGGTTTTCTAGTCTCTGGGTCCTGAGATCTAATTTTCCAATTTCAATTCTCTGTTTCTTGCTTCACTTGTTCATTTACTTTCCTGTTTTAAATCCGATCCAACCCCAATTCCAATTTACTCTTCTGTTTGATGCAATTCAACTTCTCTTTGTTTAATTCCTGCAAATCCAAGTCCCAATCACCTTTACATTTCAAGTCATTTACATTTCTTGCCATTTAAGATTCTTGCAATTTACATTTCTTGCTCTTTAAGTTTCTGCCACTTAATTTCTTGTTTCTTAAGATTCAGCACTTTAATTTTTGTTCTCTTTAAATTCATGCCAATTTCCCATTCCCTTTACTTTCAATGCAATTTAAATTCTGCCAATCACCAATCAATCAACCAAATCTTGATTCGCTTGACTAATTCAACCACTAAGCTAAAATTGCTCAATCCTTCAATCCCTGTGGGATCGACCTCACACCCGTGAGTTTTTATTACTTGATGCGACCCGGTGCACTTGCCGGTTAGATTGGTGTGTTTTTGGGAGAAATTCATTTTTCCACACAAAATATCCCATCAGGTTGGTACATAACTTTGTGTGTGTCTTTTTAATGCTTATTATTCAGGTTTTCTAATTTGCCAAAAATGTTTATGCAGATAAAGATCAGATTTAAGATTCTTTGTAGTTCTTTATGTGGAGCAGTTACCATTAAATCCAAGAGAGTCCACTCAAGCTGGGTTACCACACCAACTTTGTTGAAGAAAAATGAAGAAATTGTCACCCTTAGGCTATAGTATTTTTGTATTTTGAAAAATGGTGTTGATATAAGTAAAAGTAGTTATGACCTAAACTAGTATTATGTTATTTTGCAATGTTGATATATTGTGATTGTGGATCTTACAACAATTTTTGTAAGTCAAATTTGATGGTAAATGTTTAATTAATTTTCTTTAGTAATTTGATTCAAATAGTTTAGACTATTTATTGGCACTAAATTAAAAAAAAAGTTAGAACTATTTGCATTCATGAGAAAACTATTGTAAATAAAGAATTATATATTACAAAAAACCGTTGTCAAAAGTAACAAAAGGCAATAGTGATAAAACCGTTGTCAGAGACAACTAAAAAATGACAATAGTTAGCGATACTACTGGCAATGCTTTAAAACCGTTGGCTTTGCGAATAATGAAACTGTAACAGTTTAAAACCGTTGCCTATCCAGGTACGATTTTAAACCGTTGTATCATAAAAAAGAACGGTATAAAACCATTGCTTCTCGAGTAACGGTTTGCAACCGTTGTTTAATTTTTTTTCAAAACCGTTGCCTATACCAGTAACTTTGGCAACGATTTTTTGGTTACCATTGCCTTAGGTACAAAACCGTTGCCTTTGAGCATTGGCAACGGCCGCATATACCACAGGTCAAAAACCGTTGCCAAAGCGTTGCCTAAAGTTTAGGGAACGGTTTTTCAATCTACGAAAACGGTTTTTGACCGTTGCGAAAAGCCTTGTTTGTTGTACATCTCCATACGCTTATCTGAAATTCTCACTAATGAATTACATAAGTATCTCTATCTTTATTTTATGCTTTATTCATAAATCATCCATAACCATTTGAATTTGCCTGACTGAGATTTACAAGGTGACCATAGCTTGCTTCATACCAACAATCTCCGTGGAATCGACCCTTACTCGCGTAAGGTTTATTACTTGGACGACCCAGTGCACTTGCTGGTTAGTTGTGAGAAGTTGTGATAAAGAGTTGAGATTTCAATTGAGCGTACCATGTTGATGGCGTCATTGATGATCACAATTTCGTGCACCAAGTTTTTGGCGCCGTTGCCGGGGATTGTTTGAGTTTGGACAACTGACGGTTCATCTTGTTGCTTAGCTTAGGTATTTTTCTTCAGAGTTCTTAAGAATGAATTCTAGTGTTTCAAGGTAATGTTCTTATCATCACCAAAGCTGATTGACTCTCATCAATTTAGCTCTAGAATGTAATGTCCTGTTGAAGCTTGGCTAGCCATGTCTAATTTCTTTAGACTGAAGCTTTAGACTAACATTGCATGATTTCCGGAGTTCTCATTAAGAATTTTGATATCTTTATTTTATTCTCCACATAATTTTCGAAAAAAAAAACCAAAAAAATTACAAATTCAAAAAAACCAAAAATATTTTATGTTTCTTGTTGAGTCTAGTGTCTCATTTTATGTTTGGTGTCAATTGCATGTTTCTATTCTTCTTGCATTTTTTTTCGAATTCATTCATGTGTCTTAATTGATCTTCAAGTTGTTCTTGATGATTTCCTTGTTCTGATCTCTAAATTCTCTTGTCTTGAGTGTTTTGTTGTTTCTCACATGCATTCTCAATTTGTTAGTGTCAGCAGTATACAAACTTCTAAGTTTGGTGTCTTGCATGCATTGTTTATTTGATTTTAGTTGCATTTTGATTATTCCTCATCATTAAAAATCCAAAAAAAAATTTTATTTGTGTCTTTTCAAGTCAATAATATAGAGAATTGAAGATTCAGAACATGCAGTAAAGGAATTACACAGAAAAAGCTGGGCGTTCAAAACGCCCAGTGAGGAAGGAAAACTGGCGTTTAAACGCCAGACAGGGCACCTGGCTGGGCGTTTAACGCCCAAAAGGGTAGTGTTTTGGGCGTTAAATGCCAAAATGGATGCCATTATGGGCGTTTAACGCCAGGATGGCACAAGAGGGGAGATTTTTTTTTAACTCAAATTTTTTTCAAGTTTTCAAATTTTTCAAAATCAAATCTTTTCCAAATCAAATATTTTCAATCATATATTTTCAAAATCAATTTCTTTCTTTTTCAAAAATACTTGCTAACAATTAATGATTTGATTCAACATTTCAAGTATGTTGCCTTTTCTGTTGAGAAAGGTTTAATATCTGAATCATATCTTTCTTGTTAGGCAGGTCATTAATTTTCAAAATCAAATCTTTTTAAATTGTTTTTCAAATCATATATTCTCAATCACATCTTTTTAAAACCATATCTTTTCAATCATATCTTTTTAATCACATATTTTTCAAAATAGTTTTCAATCATATCTTTTTTATTTCTAATTTCAAAATCTTTTTCAAAAATCACTTGATTTCTTTTTCCACTTTTAGTTTTCGAAAATCAATTAGTATTTTTTCAAAATGCTTTTAAAATCTTTTTAATTTATTTTCGAAAATTTCTTCCCCTCTTTTCACATCCTTCTATTTATGGACTAACACTCCTCCTCAATGCACAATTCGAACTCCATCTTTCTTGATAAGTTCAAATTCTTCTACCTCTTCCTTCTATTCCTCTGACACCTCAAGGAATCTCTATACTGTGACATAGAGGATTCCTTATTTTCTTGTTCTCTTCTCTTTCATATGAGCAGGAGCAATGACAAAAGCATTCTTGCTGAGGCTGACCCTGAACCTAAAAGGACCTTGAAGCGAAAGCTAAGAGAAGCTAAAGCAGTACTCTCTGTAGAGGACCTAACAGAAATCTTCAAACAAGAAGAAGACATGACAGCCGAAAACAACAACAATGCCAACAATGCAAGGAAGGTGCTGGGTGACTTTACTGCACCTACTCCCGACTTCTATGGGAGAAGCATCTCTATCCCTGCCATTGGAGCAAACAACTTTGAGCTTAAGCCTCAATTAGTTTCTCTAATGCAACAGAATTGCAAGTTCCATGGACTTTCATTGGAAGATCCTCATCAGTTTTTAGCTGAATTCTTGCAAATCTGTGACACTGTCAAGACTAATGGGGTTGACCCTGAGGTCTACAGACTTATGCTATTCCCTTTTGCTGTAAGAGACAGAGCTAGGATATGGTTGGACTCACAACCTAAAGAAAGCCTGAACTCTTGGGAAAAGCTAGTCAATGCCTTCTTGGCAAAGTTCTTTCCACCTCAAAAATTGAGTAAGCTTAGAGTGGAAGTCCAAACCTTCAGGTAGATGGAAGGTGAATCCCTCTATGAAGCTTGGGAAAGATACAAGCAATTGATCAGAAAGTGTCCCTCTGACATGCTTTCTGAATGGAGCATCATAGGTATCTTCTATGATGGTCTATCTGAACTGTCAAAGATATCATTGGACAGCTCTGCTGGAGGATCCCTTCATCTGAAGAAGACGCCTGCAGAAGCTCAAGAACTCATTGAAATGGTTGCAAATAACCAATTCATGTACACTTCTGAAAGGAATTCTGTGAACAATGGGACGAATCAGAAGAAAGGAGTTCTTGAGATTGATACTTTGAATGCCATATTGGCTCAGAACAAAATATTGACTCAGCAAGTCAATATGATTTCTCAAAGTCTGTCTGGAATGCAAGCTGCACCAGGCAGTACTAAAGACGCTTCATCTGAAGAAGAAACTTATGATCCTAAGAACCCTTCAATGGAAGAGGTGAATTACATAGGAGAACCCTATGGAAACACCTATAATCCTTCATGGAGAAATCATCCAAATCTCTCATGGAAGGATCAACAAAGACCTCAACAAGGTTTCAACAACAATAATGGTGGAAGAAATGGGTTTAGCAATGGCAAGCCTTTTCCATCATTTTCTCAGCAACAGACAGAGAATTCTAAGCAGAACCACTTTGACTTAGCAACCATGGTCTCTGATCTAATCAAAACCACTCAAAGTTTCATGACTGAAACAAGGTCCTCCATTAGGAATTTGGAGGCACAAGTGGGCCAGCTGAGCAAGAAAATTACTGAACTCCCTCCTAGTACTCTTTCAAGCAATACAGAAGAGAATCCAAAAGGTGAATGCAAGGCCATTAACATGACCCACATGGCCGAACTTGGAGAGGAGGAAGAGGCAGTGATCGCCACTGAGGAAGACCTCAATGGACGTCCACTGGCCTCCAATGAGTTCCCTAATGAGGAACCATGGGAATCTGAGGCTCATAATGAGACCATAGAGATTCCATTGAATTTACTTCTGCCATTCATGAGCTCGGATGAATATTCTTCCTCTGATGAGGATGAAGATGTCATTGAAGAGCAAGTTGCTAAATATCTTGGAGCAATCATGAAGCTAAATGACAAGTTATTTGGTAATGAGACTTGGGAGGATGAACCCCCTTTTGCTCACCAAAGAACTGGATGACTTGTCTAGGCAGAAATTACCTCAAAAGAGATAGGACCCTGGGAAGTTCTCAATACCTTGTACCATAGGCACCATGACCTTTAAGAATGCTCTGTGTGACCTAGGGTCAAGCATAAACCTTATGCCTCTCTCTGTAATGGAGAAGCTAGGGATCTTTGAGGTGCAAGCTGCAAGAATCTCACTAGAGATGACAGACAATTCAAGAAAACAAGCTTATGGACTTGTAGAGGATGTTTTGGTGAAAGTTGAAGACCATTACATCCCTGCTGATTTCATAGTCCTAGAGACTAGGAAGTGCATGGATGAATCCATCATCCTTGGCAGACCCTTCCTAGCCACAGCAAAGGCTGTGATTGATGTTGACAGAGGAGAATTGATCATTCAAGTGAATGAAGAATCCCTTGTGTTTAAGGCTCAAGGATATCCCTCTGTTACCATGGAGAGGAAGCATGAAGAGCTTCTCTCAAAATAGAGTCAAACAGAGCCCCTACAGTCAAACTCTAAGTTTGGTTTTGGGAGGCCAACTTCTAAGTTTGGTGTTGAACCCCCACATTCAAACTCTAAGTTTGGTGTTGGGAGGTTCCAACATTGCTCTGAGTATCTGTGAGGCTCCATGAGAGCCCATTGTCAAGCTATTGACATTAAAGAAGCGCTTGTTGGGAGGCAACCCAATGTTATATTTATCTATTTTCCTTTGTTATTTTATGTTTTCTGTAGGTTGATGATCATGAAAAGTCACAAAATCAATTGAAAAAGGAAAAACAGAATGAAAAATAGAAAGAAAAATAGCACACCCTGGAGGAAAACCTTGTTGGCGTCTATAAGGGTAGCAAATGGGCGTTTAACGCCCAGTCTGGCACCATTCTGGGCGTTTAACGCCAGAAAGGGGCACCAGACTGGCGTTAAACGCCAGGAAAGGGCAAGAAGCTGGCGTTAAACACCAGAAATGGGCACCAGCCCGGCGTTTAATGCCAGAATTGGCATAAAGAGCATTTTTGCTCGCCACTTGGTGCAGGGATGAATTTTCCTTGACACCTCAGGATCTGTGGACCCCACAGGATCCCCACCTACCCCACCACTCTCTCTTCTTCACCCATTCACCAATCACCTCAACACCTCTTCCCCAAAAACCCCTCACCTATCAAATTCCACTATTTTCTTCACCATACACCCCCTCTCCATTCCTATATAAAAACCCATCTTCACTCCTTCATTTTCACACAACCTAAACACTACTTCTCCCCCTTGGCCGAACCACAAAGCCACCTCCATCTCCTCTATTTCTTCTTCTTCTACTATCTTCTTCCTTCTTTTGCTCGAGGACGAGCAAACCTTCTAAGTTTGGTGTGGTAAAAGCATTGCTTTTTGTTTTCCATAACCATTTATGGCATCTAAGGTCGGAGAAACATCTAGAAAGAGGAAAGGGAAGGCAAAAGCTTCCACCTCCGAGTCATGGGAGATGGAGAGATTCATCTCAAGAGTGCATCAAGACCACTTCTATGAAGTTGTGGCCATGAAGAAGGTGATCCCCGAGGTCCCTTTCAAACTCAAAAATAGTGAATATTTGGATATCCGACATGAGATCCAAAGAAGAGGTTGGGAAGTTCTTACCAACTCCATTCAACAAGTCGGAATCTTAATGGTTCAAGAGTTCTATGCCAATGCTTGGATCACCAAGAACCATGATCAAAGTGTGAACCCGAACCCAAAGAATTGGCTTACAATGGTTCAGGGGAAATGCTTAGATTTTAGTCTGGATTTATATTATATTCTCTTCTTTTTATCCTAATTGATTTTCAGTTGCTTGGGGACAAGCAACAATTTAAGTTTGGTGTTGTGATGAGCGGATAATTTATATGGTTTTTGGCATTGTTTTTAGGTAGTTTTTAGTAAGTTCAAGCTACTTTTAGGGATGTTTTCATTAGTTTTTATGTTAAATTCACATTTCCGGACTTTACTATGAGTTTGTGTGTTTTTCTGTGATTTCAGGTAATTTCTGGCTGGAATTGAGGGACCTGAGCAAAACTCTGAAAAGGAGGCAAACAAAGGACTGCTGATGCTATTGGAATATGACCTCCCTGCACTCGAAATGGATTTTCTGGAGCTACAGAACTCCAAATGGCACGCTCTCAACGGCGTTGGAAAGTAGACATCCAGGGCTTTCCAGAAATATATAATAATTTATACTTTATTCGGGAATTGACGACGCAATACCTGGCGCTCAACGCCAGTTCCATGTTGCTGTCTGGAG
Organism: Arachis stenosperma; assembly: GCF_014773155.1. NCBI lineage: Eukaryota > Viridiplantae > Streptophyta > Magnoliopsida > Fabales > Fabaceae > Arachis > Arachis stenosperma. The sequence goes on from NC_080381.1 coordinate 96,827,056, forward strand.
TCAAACGCCAGAAACACGTCACGTCCCAGAGTTGAACGCCCAAAACACGTTACAACTTGGCGTTCAACTCCAAAAGAAGCCTCAGCTCGTGGATAGACCAAGCTCAGCCCAAACATACACCAAGTGGGCCCCGGAAGTGGATTTATACATCAATTACTTATTCCTGTAAACCCTAGTAGCTAAGTCTAGTATAAATAGGATAGTTTACTATTGTATTAGACATCTTGGGATGATTAGTTCTCAGATCATGGGGGCTGGCCATTCGGCCATGCCTGAACCTTTCACTTATGTATTTTCAACGGTGGAGTTTCTACACACCATAGATTAAGGGTGTGGAGCTCTGTTGTACCTCAAGTTTTAATGCAATTACTACTGTTTCTATTCAATTCTCTTTATTCCTATTCTAAGATATTTGTTGCATTTCAACTTGATGAATGTGATGATCTGTGACACTCATCATCATTCTCACCTATGAACGCATGTGATTGACAACCACTTCCGTTCTACCTTAGGCCGGGCGCATATCTCTTGGATTCCTTAATCAGAATCTTCGTGGTATAAGCTAGAATTGATGGCGGCATTCATGGGAATCCGAAAAGTCTAACCTTGTCTGTGGTATTCCGAGTAGGATTCCAGGATTGAATGACTGTGACGAGCTTCAAACTCCTGAAGGCTGGGTGTTAGTGACAGACGCAAAAGAATCAAGGGATTCTATTCCAACCTGATTGAGAACCGACAGATGATTAGCCGTGCTGTGACAGAGCATTTGGACCATTTTCACTGAGAGGATGAGATGTAGCCATTGACAACGGTGATGCCCTACAGACAACTTGCCATGGAAAGGAATGATGTAAGAAAACTGTAATGAGAGCAGTAGGAAAGCAGAGATTCAGAAGGAACACAGCATCTCCATACACCTATCTGAAATTCCTACCATGGAATTACATGAGTAACTTTATCTTTATTTTATGTTTATTTACACATATTTGATTTTCCAAATTCCATAATTAATTATTATCCGCCTGACTGAGATTTACAAGATGACCATAGCTTGCTTCATACCAACAATCTCTGTGGGATCGACCCTTACTCACGTAAGGTATTACTTGGATGACCCAGTACACTTGCTGGTTAAGTTGAACGGAGTTGTGTCCACACATAGCAAAGAGCCATAATAATGATTCCATACAATAACAAAGAGTACTACATTGATGTGATCACAATTTCGTCCACCAAGGAGCAATGATGAGCGGATAATTTATACGCTTTTTGGCATTGTTTTTAGTATGTTTTTAGTATCTTTTAGTTAGTTTTTAGTATTTTTATTAGTTTTTAATTAAAATTCACTTTTCTGGACTTTACTATTAGTTTGTGTGTTTTTCTGTGATTTCAGGTATTTTCTGACTGAAATTGAGGGTCCTGAGCAAAAATCTGATCCAGAGACTGAAAAGGACTGCAGATGCTGTTGGATTCTGACCTCCCTGCACTCGAAGTGGATTTTCTGGAGCTACAGAAGCCCAATTGGCGCGCTCTCAACGGCATTGGAAAGTAGACATCCTGGGATTTCCAGCAATATATAATAGTCCATACTTTGCCCAAGATTTGATGGCCCAAACCGGCGCTCAAAGTCACCTACAGAAATTCCAGCGTTAAACGCCGGAACTGGCATAAAATTTGGAGTTAAACGCCCAAACTGGCATGAAAGCTGGCGTTTAACTCCAGAAAAGGTCTCTACACGAAATTCCTTCATTGCTCAGCCAAGCATACACCAAGTGGGCCGGAAGTGGATTTTTCTGTCATTTACTCATTTCTGTAAACCTTAGGATACTAGTTTACTATTTATAGGATCTTTTGACATTGTATCCGTACCTTATGACCTTATAACATTTCTTACACGTTTCTTTCCACAGTATGAGCCTCTAAACCCCATGGTTGGGGGTGAGGAGCTCTGCTGTGTCTTGATGGATTAATGCAATTACTACTGTTTCTTATTCAATCATGCTTGCTTCGATTCTAAGATAACACTTGTTCTTAATCCGGATGAATGTGATGATCCGTGACAATCATCATCATTCTCAACTATGAACATGTGCCTGACAACCACCTCTGTTCTATCTTAGATTGAGTAGTTATCTCTTGGGTTCTTTAATCGGAATCTTCGTGGTATAAGCTAGAACTGATGGCGGCATTCAAGAGAATCCGGAAGGTCTAAACCTTGTCTGTGGTATTCTGAGTAGGATTCAATGACTGGATGACTGTGACGTGCTTCAAACTCCTGAGGGCGGGGCGTTAGTGACAGACGCAAAAGAATCACTGGATTCTATTCCGGCCTGATTGAGAACCGACAGATGATTAGCCTATGCTGTGACAGAGCATCAGGGACGTATTTTCACTGAGAGGATGGGAGGTAGCCACTGACAATGGTGAAACCCTACATACAGCTTGCCATGGAAGGAGCCTTGCGTGTTTGATGAAGAAGACAGTAGGAAAGCAGAGATTCAGAAGATGGAGCATCTCCAAACCTCAACCCATTCTCCATTACTGCAATACAAGTAACCATTTCATGTTCTTTTGCTTTTTACAATCAATCCTGATAATTTCTGATATCCTGACTAAGATTTACAAGATAACCATAGCTTGCTTCAAGCCGACAATCTCCGTGGGATCGACCCTTGCTCACGCAAGGTATTACTTGGACGACCCAGTGCACTTGCTGGTTAGTTGTGCGGGGTTGCAAAAGCTCAAGAGCTTATAGACACTGTTGCTAGAAACCAATATTTGTTTTCTAGCAATGAGTTCTTTCCAGAAGAGGAAGTCATGGCAGTAGTCACTGACTCTAATCCTCAAGAACAGATAATGGAACTTAATCAACAATTACTCCTGATGACAGAGCAGTTAGCAGAATTTAAAGAGATGCTCCATGAAACTAAAGTTGCTAATAAGAGCATAGAACTACAGTTGAATCAAGCAAAACAACAAATATCTAAACAGATAACAGAGGAGTGTCAAGCAGTTCAATTGAGGAGTGGGAAGACCTTGAATAACACTGCTCAAAAGAGCAAAAAGCCAAACAAGGAACAATTGACAGAGGACAACCAAACCACTATTCAAAATCCCTCTGAGGACAGAAAGAGCCCAGAGAGGAATATTGGCGTTCAAACGCCAGAAAGGGAAGGAAAGCTGGCGTTAAACGCCCATTCCTTGCCCAGTTCTGGCGTTCAAACGCCAGAAAAGGGGGAAAAGTTGGCGTTAAACGCCCATTTTCCACCCATTCCTGGCATTCAAATGCCAAGGGAAGATCAGACACCTGAGAGTGCTGACAGTAGTCCCTCTAAAAAGGCTTCTTCAACCACTTCTGTAAGGAATAAACCTGCAGCATCTAAGGTTGAAGAATATCAAGCCAAGATGCCTTATCCTCAGAAACTCCGCAAAGCGGAACAGGATAAGCAATTTGCCCGCTTTGCAGACTATTTAAGGACTCTTGAAATAAAGATTCCGTTTGCAGAGGCACTTGAGCAAATACCTTCTTATGCTAAATTCATGAAGGAAATCCTAAGTCATAAGAAGGATTGGAGAGAAACTGAAAAAGTATTTCTCACTGAAGAATGCAGTGCAGTCATTCTAAAAAGCTTACCAGAAAAGCTTCAAGATCCTGGAAGCTTTCTGATACCATGCACATTAGAAGGCACTTGCACCAAGACAGCCCTATGTGATCTTGGAGCAAGCATCAATCTAATACCTGCATCCACTATCAGAAAGCTTGGGTTGATTGGAGAAGTCAAACCAACCAGGATATGCCTCCAACTTGCTGATGGCTCCATTAAACACCCATCAGGCATAATAGAGGATATGATTGTCAAGGTTGGGCCATTTGCCTTTCCAACTGACTTTGTGGTGCTGGAAATGGAGGAGCACAAAAGTGCAACTCTCATTCTAGGAAGACCTTTCCTAGCAACTGGACGAACTCTCATTGATGTACACAAAGGGGAAGTAACCCTGAGAGTCAATGAGGATGAGTTCAAGTTGAATGCTGTGAAAGCTATGCAGCATCCAGACACACCAGATGACTGCATAGGCATTGACATTATTGACTCTCTGGTAGAAGAGATCAATATGGCTGAAAGCCTAGAATCAGAGCTTGAGAACATCTTCAAAGATGCTCAACCTGATCAAGAAGAACTAGAGGAAGTAAGGGAATTTTCGAAAATTCCTCAGGAGGAGGATAAACCTCCCAAACCTGAACTCAAACCTCTACCACCATCTCTGAAATATGCATTTCTGGGAGAGGGTGATACTTTTCCAGTGATTATAAGCTCTGCTTTAAATTCACAGGAAGAGGAAGCACTGATTCAAGTGCTAAGGACACACAAGACAGCTCTTGGGTGGTCCATAAGTGATCTTAAGGGCATCAGCCCAGCTAGATGCATGCACAAGATCCTGTTGGAGGATAATGCCAAACCAGTGGTCCAACCACAGAGGAGGCTAAATCCAGCCATGAAGGAGGTGGTGCAGAAAGAGGTCACTAAATTACTGGAGGCTGGGATTATTTATCCTATTTCTGATAGCCCCTGGGTGAGCCCTGTCCAAGTTGTTCCCAAAAAGGGAGGCATGACAGTGGTTCATAATGAAAAAAATGAATTGGTTCCTACAAGAACAGTCACAGGGTGGCGCATGTGTATTGACTACAGGAGACTCAATACAGCCACCAGAAAAGATCATTTTCCTTTACCATTCATAGACCAAATGCTAGAAAGACTAGCTGGTCATGATTACTACTGCTTTTTGGATGGCTACTCAGGCTACAACCAAATTGCAGTAGATCCCCAGGACCAAGAAAAGACAGCATTCACTTGCCCTTCTAGCGTGTTTGCCTACAGAAGGATGCCTTTTGGTCTGTGCAATGCACCTGCAACCTTTCAAAGGTGCATGCTCTCTATCTTCTCAGATATGGTAGAGAAATTTCTGGAAGTCTTCATGGATGACTTTTCAGTATATGGAGACTCATTTAGCTCCTGTCTTAACCACCTCTCACTTGTCCTGAAAAGATGCCAAGAGACTAACCTGGTTTTAAACTGGGAGAAATGTCACTTTATGGTGACTGAAGGAATTGTCCTTGGGCACAAAATTTCAAGCAGGGGAATAGAGGTGGATAAGGCAAAGGTAGAGGTAATTGAAAAATTACCACCACCTGCCAATGTTAAGGCAATCAGAAGCTTTCTGGGGCATGCAGGATTTTATAGAAGGTTTATAAAGGATTTTTCAAAAATTGCAAAGACTTTGAGTAACCTGTTAGCTGCTGACACACCATTTGTGTTTGACACACAGTGTCTGCAGGCATTTGAGACCCTGAAAGCTAAGCTGGTCACAGCACCAGTCATCTCTGCACTAGATTGGGCATTACCATTTGAATTAATGTGTGATGCCAGTGATCATGCCATTGGTGCAGTGTTGGGGCAGAAGCATAACAAACTTCTGCATGTCATTTATTATGCTAGCCGTGTTCTAAATGATGCACAGAAGAATTACACAACCACAGAAAAAGAATTACTTGCAGTGGTCTATGCCATTGACAAGTTTAGATCCTACCTAGTGGGATCAAAGGTGATTGTGTACACTGACCATGCTGCTCTTAAATACTTACTCACAAAGCAGGATTCAAACCCAGGCTTATCAGATGGGTGTTGCTTCTGCAAGAGTTTGATATAGAAATAAGAGACAGAAAAGGGACAGAGAATCAAGTAGCTGATCATCTGTCCGAATAGAACCAGTAGCTGGGGCGTCCCTCCCTTCTACTGAGATCTCTGAGACTTTCCCAGATGAGCAACTCTTTGCCATTCAGGAAGCTCCATGGTTTGCAGATATGGCAATTATAAAGCTGTGAGGTTCATACCCAAGGAGTACAGCAATGTGCAAAGAAAGAAATTAATTTCAGATGCCAAGTACTACCTTTGGGATGAACCATATCTCTTTAAGAGATGTGCTGACGGAGTGATCCGCAGATGTGTACCCAGAGAAGAAGCACGAAGGATCCTATGGCACTGCCATGGATCACAGTATGGAGGACATTTGGAAGTGAGCGAACAGCCACTAAAGTTCTCCAGTGCGGCTTCTACTGGCCTACTCTCTATAAAGATTCCCGAGAGTTTGTGCGTAACTGTGACAGTTGCCAAAGAGCTGGTAACCTGCCTCACGGATATGCCATGCCTCAACAAGGGATATTAGAGATAGAATTATTTGATGTATGGGGAATTGATTTCATGGGACCATTCCCACCATCATACTCAAACACTTATATTCTGGTGGCAGTGGACTATGTATCTAAGTGGGTAGAAGCAATTGCTACACCCACTAATGATACCAAGACTGTACTGAAATTCCTCCAGAAAAACATTTTCAGCAGGTTTGGCGTCCCCAGAGTGCTAATCAGTGATGGGGGCACTCATTTCTGCAATAAACAGCTATACTCTGCTATGGTTAGATATGGAATCAGCCATAAAGTGGCAACTCCGTATCATCCACAGACAAATGGGCAAGCTGAAGTCTCTAACAGAGAGCTAAAAAGAATCCTAGAACGGACTGTGATAGCCCGAAGAAAGGATTGGGCAAAGAGCTTGGATGATGCTCTGTGGGCATACAGAACAGCATTCAAGACTCCTATAGGCACCTCTCCATACCAACTGGTGTATGGGAAGGCCTGTCATTTGCCTGTGGAACTGGAACATAAAGCCTATTGGGCAACCAGATTCCTAAACATGGATGCACAGTTAGCTGGTGAGAAAAGACTGCTCCAGCTAAATGAGCTAGAGGAGTTCAGACTCAATGCCTTTGAAAATGCAAAAAATTATAAGGAAAAGGCAAAGAAGTGGCATGACAAGAGATTGTCAACCAGAGTCTTTGAGCCAGGACAAAAAGTTCTGCTCTTCAACTCCAGGCTCAAATTGTTTCCAGGAAAACTCAAATCCCGGTGGAGGGGTCCGTATGTGATTACAGGAGTCTCACCATATGGATATGTTGAGCTTCAGGATACTGATTCTGACAGAAAGTTCATTGTAAATGGACAGAGAATCAAGCACTATCTTGAAGGAAATTTTGAGCAGGAATGCTCAAAACTGAGGCTTGAGTGATTCTCAGTAAAAGTCCAGCTAAAGACAGTAAAGAAGCGCTTGCTGGGAGGCAACCCAGTCATTAGAAAGTTGTATGAATTATTCTTACAGAGGCAAGTATCAAAAATGAAGGAATTCACAGAGTTACAGAAGTATTCAGCTCAAAAAGCAGAGAAAATGAGCTTACTGGCGAAAAAACGCCAGTAAGGGGCATTTTGGGCGTTAAACGCCAGAATGGGTACCGGAAGTAAAATTTGATCTGAAAGAAGATGAATATCCGGGGATCCAAGAGCAAATTCGAAACAGAGGATGGGAAGTTCTAACCAATCCTGAGACAAAGGTTGGAAGGAACATGGTTCAGGAATTCTACTCAAATCTGTGGCTGACAGATAAGCAGAGAATGACTGGAACTGCTTACCATACCTACAGAACTATGGTCAGAAGGAAAGTTATGTACTTCCATCTGGATAAAATAAGAGAAATCTTCAAATTACCTCAACTGCAAGATGATCCTGACTCCTTTAATAGGAGGATGGTGAGAGTAGATAAGGGGTTGGATCAAGTTCTAGAAGACATATGTCTCCCTGGGACTAAGTGGATAATCAATTCAAAGGGTGTCCCAAACCAACTCAAGAGGGGAGACCTCAAGCCAATTGCAAGAGGTTGGTGGTGCACGAAATTGCAATAACACTTTTGCAATCCCGCACAACTAACCAGCAAGTGCACTGGGTCGTCCAAGTAATACCTTGCGTGAGCAAGGGTCGATCCCACGGAGATTGTCGGCTTGAAGCAAGCTATGGTTATCTTGTAAATCTTAGTCAGGATATCAGAAATTATCAGGATTGATTGTAAGAAGCAAAAGAACATGTAATGGTTACTTGTACTGCAGTAATGGAGAATGGGTTGAGGTTTGGAGATGCTCCATCTTCCGAATCTCTGCTTTCCTACTATCTTCTTCATCAAACACGCATGTCTCCTTCCATGGCAAGCTCGTGTAGGGTCTCACTGTTGTCAGCAGCTACCTCCCATCCGCGCAGTGAAAGCTAATGCACACACTCTGTCACAGTGCTGCCAATCACCGGTTTGGTTCCCTCCCCTACCGGAATAGAATAACTCTTTTGCGTCTGTCACTAACGCCCAGTAGGTTACAGGTTTGAAGCACGTCACAGTCATTCAATCATTGAATCCTACTCAGAATACCACAGACAAGGTTTAGACCTTCCGGATTCTCTTGAATGCTGCCATCAGGTCCTGCCTATACCACGAAGATTCCAATTAAAGAACCCAAGAGATAACTACTCAATCTAAGATAGAACAGAGGTGGTTGTCAGGCACGTGTTCATGGTTGAGAATGATGATGATTGTCACGGATCATCACATTCATCCGGATTAAGAACAAGTGTTATCTTAGAATGGAAGCAAGCATGATTGAATAAGAAACAGTAGTAATTGCATTAATCCATCAAGACACAGCAGAGCTCCTCACCCCCAACCATGGGGTTTAGAGGCTCATACTGTGGAAAGAACGTGTACAAAATGTTATGGGGTCATAAGGTTGCATAAGGTACCGATTACAAAGTCAGAAGGTCCTATAAGTAGTAAACTAGTATCCTAAGGTTTACAGAAATGAGTAAATGACAGAAAAATCCACTTCCGGGCCCACTTGGTGTGTGCATGGGCTGAGCATTGAAGCTTTTATGTGTAGAGACGTTTTCTGGAGTTAAACGCCAGTTCTCATGCCAGTTTGGGCGTTTAACTCCAAGTTTTATGCCAGTTCCGGCGTTTAACGCTGGAATTTCTGAGGCCGGATTGCTACGCAGGTTTGGGCCATCACATCTTGGGCAAAGTATGGACTATTATATATTGCTGGAAAGCCCTGGATGTCTACTTTCCAATGCCGTTGAGAGCGCGCCAATTGGGCTTCTGTAGCTCCAGAAAATCCGCTTCGAGTGCAGGGAGGTCAGAATCCAACAGCATCTGCAGTCCTTTTCAGTCTCTGGATCAGATTTTTGCTCAGAACCTTCAATTTCAGTCAGAAAATACCTGAAATCACAGAAAACACACAACTCATAGTAAGTCCAGAAAAGTGAATTTTAACTAAAAACTAATAAAAATAATAAAAACTCAACTAAAACTACCAAAAACATACTAAAAACAATGCCAAAAAGCATACAAATTATCCGCTCATCACAACACCAAACTTAAATTGTTGCTTGTCCCCAAGCAACTGAAAATCAAAATAGGATAAAAAGAAGAGAATATACTATAGATTCCGAAATATCAAAGAAACATAGCTCCAATCAGATGAGCGGGACTAGTAGCTTTTTGCCTCCGAACAGTTTTGGCATCTCACTCTATCCTTTGAAGTTCAGAATGATTGGGCATCTATAAGAACTCAGAACTCAGATATTGTTATTGATTCTCCTAGTTAAGTAATTGATTCTTGAACATAGCTAGTGTATGAGTCTTGGCTGTGGCCCAAAGCACTCTGTCTTCCAGTATTACCACCGGATACATACATGCCACAGACACATAATTGGGTGAACCTTCTTAGATTGTGACTCAGCTTTGCTAAAGTCCCCAATTAGAGGTGTCCAGGTTCTTAAGCACACTCTGTTGCCTTGGATCACAACTTATTTCCTTCTCTTTTTTTTCTTTTCTTTTTTTTTTCTTTTTTTTTTTCGAAATTTTTTTTTTCACTGCTTTTTCTTGCTTCAAGAATCAAATTGATGATTTTTCAGATCCTCAATAACAGTTCTCTTTTCTCCTCATTCTTTCAAGAGCCAACAAATTTAACATTCTTAACAACAAATTCAAAAGACATATGCACTGTTCAAGCATTCATTCAGAAAACAAAAAGTATTGTCACCACATCAAACTATTCAGCCAGTTTCAGAGATAAATTTGAAATCCTGTACTTCTTGTTCTTTGTGATTAAAGCATTTTTTCTTTTAAGAGAGGTGATGGATTCATAGGATATTCATAACTTTAAGGCATAACTTTAATTTTATTAATTATGAATTAAAAACAAGACTCAAAAATATATAGAATGAGACTAGAAAAACGAAAAATAAAAACAAAATAGAGGAAAATAAAAAAAAA